>NC_083115.1:27072896-27277472 GCF_949774975.1 Lagenorhynchus albirostris | reverse complement strand
GGTGAAATCTGGGCCATTCTATCAACCACCAGGTTCTCTCTCTGCTCCGTTTATCTTTTCGCAGATGCAGAAAAGCAGCTCTCTCTTCTCAAGTCCCTACCCGACCCATTCTGTTTGGTAAAGGGTTGCACCTGAAGGTGTGCCAACGCGCCGTCTCTCATCACCAGACCCCACTGTCAATTCTAGACACCCTTCCTAATTTTGAATTTATTCTGAACGTAGGTTTGTGCGTGATTAACCCCAAGTCAGGACATCGGAAAAGCTTTGTAGCTCCTTGCCAGTCGTCATCTTGCCAAAAATGATCTCGAAATAAAGTAAATCGATGCTTATTTTCCTCCCTTGGAGTTAGAGCCTTGGTGGCTCTCTTTCCCACTGGGTTTCTTTCCCAAGTTACGACGCAGGGGGCTTCTCTCCGGGCAGGCACGAAGAGAGATGGGCAGACGGAGGCCAGCCCCTGCCCTCGCAGCCGCCCCCTCTGGGTCTCGGAGTCGCCCAGTGGCGTGGCATCTCGCGGGTGTGTGGCGCGCGTGTCCCCCGCGCGAGCGCTCAAGTCTCCTTCCCCATCCTGCGCACGGCGGCGCCGGAGGCCGAGGAGAGCGCGGCGCGGCGCGGCGCTGGGAGCCCGGGGCCCGAGGCCGGGCTCTGTCTGGGATGGCGCCGTCCCAGCCTCCTTCCCCTCTCCGTGGGTAGGGATGGTTGAGTCCGGCCGCCACGGCAGCGGCTCCTTGTGCAGCTAGCAGCCTGTCTTCTGCGCTCTCCGCCTCCCCTCCCTAGACTGGCTCTCCTCCCCTCGCGCCCCCTCCCCCCCCCGCCCCCCCCCCGTCCCTCCCGCAGCTCCCACTCGCTGGCTGGCTCTCCAGCTGCCTCCGCTCCGGGTCTCTCCCGGCTGCGCGCGCTCCTCTCCCCGCCTCGCCGCCTCCCGCAGCCTCGCCGCCTTGGTGCCTTCCTGCCCGGCTCGGCGGGCGCTAGTCCCCGGCCCCGGCCCGGCAGCCCCTTGTCGGCGCTCGGAGCAGCGCAGCCCTGCCTGCAGTGGTTCGGGACCCGATGCTATGAGAGCGAAGCCAGCCGGGCGCCCAGACCTGCGGGAGGCGTCGGATGCGCGGCCGGTCTGGGGACCGGGATCTCTCCCCCACTCGCCTTGCCCTCTGGTGATTCTCTGGCTCTGTCCGTAGCCCTGCCGTGCCTCGGAGGAGACGGGCGCATCCGAGAAGAGCCATCGGTGTCGTGCGCGTGTGGAATATCTGCAGACATGACTGCGTGGAGGAAATCCAAGTCGTTGCTGGCGCCGCTGGCGCTGCTGGCGCTGTGCGCGGGTCTCCTCACCGCAGCCAAGGGTAAGGCGGGCTCGCCGGTTGCCGGGGGAGATGGGGGAACCCTCCGAGGCCCCGTTTGCGAACCAGGGGCCCGTTTGGAGAAGGGCAGGGTACCGAGTGGCCGGCCTCCGCCGGTGGCTCTCCGTGGCAGACGCCCGGGGATCGCGATGCAGGGAGCCAGCTTCCATCGCCTTCTGCCCGCCCTCGTCGCCCGCGCCCCACCCCCGCCTCTCCTTCCCCCTGACTTGGGCCGAAACGAAATGTCTCTCCTTTCTCGGCGCTGGGGGCTGTTAGGGAGAAAGGAGCCAAACCCGAGTTGGGCTGAAACCGCGCCGCGGCGGGTGGTGGTGTCTCCTCGGCGATGTGGGCACAGCGGGTCCGGGTGGCTCGATGGTTCCCGGGACGTTCTCCCCGGACCCGGAGCGGCTGGGAAAGTGGCCCGGGCCGAGCGGGCCCGGCAAGTTCTGGCTCTCTCGGGGTCCAGGTGCCACGGGCGAAGCGGCCTGCAGACCGGGCACCGCGCACCCTTCCTCCCTCTCCCTCCCACGTCCATGGCCAGGCCGCCCCCTCCTTCCTCTCCCCGCACTTTGCTCCCTGCAAGTTGGAAGGACCCGGCGAGGTGCGTGGAGAGAGCAGGGGGACCTGGACGGGGTTCAGCTCCGGAGACAGTCGCCTGCTCACAGGGTTCTTCCCCGCTGCCACCCCCGGTCGGGGGAAGGAGTGTCCCCGGGTCGCTCCTCGGCTTGGAGCTCCGTGAACTTGGTGTTCTCCTTGAAACGAGTTTGGGAATGTTTTCCGCCAACTAGCCTACGGGCTGCAACCTCGGGGCTGGCAGCAGTTCCTGCACTTGTCTGTTCTCTGGGAAAGAAAACAAGGTCCCTCTTGATTCAGAGAGAGGGAGAGAGAGGTAGAGAAGAGAGAGAGAGGGGATATAGATTGATTTTCACATTGCAAAGTACCTGCCCCCATTTCCTCATTTTAGCCTCCTTGGATACTCGCCCCGCGCTCGATCCATCAGCACACACCGTCCCACTCCTGAAAATATCTGTATCTATATTTTTTTTCTTTTCCGTTTTAAAGGATGGAGTCAAATCATGTTTTTGTTTGTTTTTTAATGGTTATTTGCTCTTTCCTATGTAAAACTCCCCTTTCCTCTCTAGATTCTTCCATCTTCTTTTCCTCCCATTTTCTATTCCTTCAGTGTTCCAGATTCAGGGGTGATTGACAAGGCGAAGGAGGACTGTCTCTGGTGCCGTAGGAAAACTCCAGATGGGCCCGGCCTGGGGCGAGATGGAGCGACGGCAGATTAGGCGTCCCCGCGCGGTGGCTCCTCTCCGAAAGCACTGGGGTGTCACAAAGGGGTGTCTGTGGGAATGCGCCCCACGATCCCAGGGAGCGCAAACGCAGGGTTAGTTGCTGGAGCTCAGGGTTGCTCGGGACTGGGGAGCTTCCCAAAGACGCCGACCCTCCGCCCACCTGCCCGGCTTGGTCCAGCCGCCCCGCCTGGGGCGCCGCTGCTGGAGCCTCCGCGGAGGCACGGCCAGCCGAGCCGGGCGGGCGGGCAGCGGCCTCCGGGCGCGCTGGATTGGCTGGGCACAGAGGGCGAAGCAGGAAGAGTCGAGGGCGAAGAGGGCTGTCCCTGGCAGGTGTATGTCTGTGTGTCGGGGGTCCCACCAAGCCCCTGCGCGGAGAGGAAACACCTGCTACACAACTCTGCACAACTTCCCGCTTCTCTCCCCAGCTCTCCAAGCCCAGCTGGGCCCCGGCCGCCTCCCGGCCTCGGCAGGCAGCTCAGCCTCTGAGCGCACTCTCGGTTCCCCGCGGTTCCGCGCGCTCTGAGCGCCCTTCCCCTGCAATTCGCAGGGGTTGCTGCGCCGAGGAGGCGGCGGGTCTGCCGGGGCTGCTTAATAATCCGCACACTTGTATGCCGGGCGGATGCCGCCGCCGCCGCTGCCGCCGCCTCGCGTGTGGGCCGGGCCTCTGGGCTCGGGCGGGGACGGGGCCGGGGGCTGCCCTGGCCGATCCCGGGTCTACCCGGCAAGGGGCGCAAAGTCCTGGGCTCCCTGGATGGGCAGCCGCACGGAAGACAGAGCCTCCTGCGCGCTGGGGGTCCTAGGTGCCGGCTGTAGAAGCCAAGAAGTGGAACCCAGGGTCCCCTGGCGTGCGCGGTGCGAGAGTAGCGCGCGCGCGCGCGTGTGTGTGTGTGTGTGTGTTTGCGCGTGGAGCGGTCGCGCTCACTGCGCTGTTGCTTCGTGGAGGCTGCGGTGGCTGCGCGTAGCCCCCCATCACCCCCGGGGGTTCCGAGGCCGCGTCGCCTCTGCGCCCGCGGGGTCAAGTGGGCGCGCAGGTGGCCGCGTGGGAGCGGGATGCGGGCAGGAGGCTGGGGACGCCAGCGCCGGCGTGGCCCTGCGAGCGGTCTGGCGGCTGGGGGGCGGTGGGGGGCGGTCGCAGTCCCCTTGGTGAGCGAGCCCGGGTGGCCAAGGTCGGGCCTCTGCTGGGGGGCGCCCGGGCCATAGGCGTGCGGGAAGGCTTCCCTGACGAGGAGCGGAGAGCGCTGGGGGCAGCGCCAGCCGCCGCCGCGGGAGCCGAGCCGAGCGCGCCCAGGTGGCGGCTCCCGCGGCGGCGCAGGCGGGCGGAGAGTTCTGCTGCGTGGGGCGGAATTCGTGACCTGTTTGCGAGTCGTGAGAGGCTGGAGGCGGCTGCGGTCGCGGTCATCAGAACTCGGTACCTTCAGTACCCGGGTTGTCAGCTGTAGTTGATTGTGCTTTCAGTCGGGGGTACCCGGGATTCCCTTGTGATTCTCTTTTTCTTTTTGATTACTAACGCTATTGTAAAGGTTGACTCTAAAGTGTACATACCTCTTTAAAAGCAGCACACTTGCAGGGACCACGGGAGGGGGAAGAAGGCTTGAAAGCCTCTACAGTAGTCATCTAGTAAATAGGTGGAGTAATTCATTCTGTGAGCACTGAGATTTGCGCCCTTTATCTGGGGCTGATCTGCTGGCTGTTTGGACAGAGTTTGCTTCTCAGTTGTGTTTTGCCAGTTTGTGCAGCAAGGAGAATGCAGCTATTTGCAGGCATTATTCAGAAAGTGTACTAAAAAGAGGCACATATAATAGGAGCCCCGTGGGTCTCACCGTAGGAAGTCTGGAAGAGAAAGGTGGAGTGTTTCTCAAAATTCCTGATTCTGAAATTCACCAACCCACCCAGCAAAGAGATTTAAGTATGCGTTGCCCAAACTTCCACAGAAACCCTACAAGGGGGGGGGAGGGGGAGGAGGGAGGGAGGGAGGGGGTGGAGAGAGGAGGGAGGGAGGGGGTGGAGAGAGAGAGAGGTGTTTCCCAAACCTGCCTACTTCTGTGTGAGTTACCTCAATTCTCATCACCAGGAAGGATGCTAAGACCTTTCATTTGCTGGCCAGGATCCTTATGGCTGGACCACTGCACACACATGTATATATATACTCTCTCCTGGGGGAGACAGGAACTCCTGTGGATAAGTGGCTTTCGGGGGCAACCCCTGATCACTAAAAAGGCAGGCCATCTAAAAGGAAGTTACCGTTTCTGCATTCATGATCTGCTTAGCAAATCACATTTATTTTTTATTGAGTTGTCGAAGGATTCTGGGTTTTTTTGTTTGTTTTTTGTTTTCCAGTTTATAACTCTTCAGCCCAGAGCTCTAGAGCTTCTGGAGCACCTATATAATTCTCCTTTAGGGACTTTAAGTCCTTGAAAAGGTAAGCAAAGGAGAGACTTTCTTCCTCAGTGACAGGTTTTGTAAACTTGACTAGTAGGACAGTGAGGTCTCATTAAACTAGTCCCAAGGAGCCAATAGCAGGTGGTAAGTGGTAGTAGAATTCCCTCCGGTCTCAAGAATCTCTGCAAACACAGGCCTTGAAAGGAAAGGGAATCACTGTTTTGATATTGGCTTTCAGCTGGCCAATCCTGCTTGATGAGAAGAAGGCCAGGACTACAGTTGAAAGTTCGTACAGGCAGAAACAGCTCCTCCTGGGGGCAATGCTTCCTTAGTCTCCAGTTTATTGTCTCAAACAAACACCAACAGGGCTTTGAAAATGTCAAGAAAATGGTTCTGCTTCCTTTAAGAAACAGATAAACAAAGGCTCCGTGGCCGGTTAGCGCTCATTGCAGAGGAAATAGCAAATCCAGTGTAGACATTTCTAAGCTGTCAAAATGCAAACGGCATATTAAATACTCTGTGCTCTACTGAATTCTAAGTGGGCCTCTTTCTGCTGAGCTCACAGTGAAAATAAGCCACTAGGACTTGCATACGTGCGATTTAAACTTCCCATTCCCTTTAGCCTTTTCTGTTTCTCTGGTGAGGTTCATTTCTCTCTGGAATTAATAAGTTGATTGGGTACTCCTTGCATAGAGTAGATGACAAAGCTACGTTGTCTTTTAATTTTATTTGTTTAGCTAATACATCAGAAGAAGACATCTGAGTTAAAGGTATAGATACTGTACAGCCTACGTCCTTGGGTTGCCTGGTCGTATTTAAAAGCCTGTTGGTCCCCGTGCCACTGGAGTAGGAAGCTGGATTACTGGACCAGTAGTGGTAACTGATAGAATCAAACCAGTTTCACTCTGCAGTCAGGCCACCATGGAGACCAGACGCGGCTAATGTTTGAAACAGGAGAACTGGCGTGGATCTGCCATCTGGGGCAAAGAAATTGACACTTAGGCTGGGCTGAAAATAACTGATCCTAAAGGAAATCGACCCCTTGAGCTTGTCTTCAGTTGCATGGCCACCGGGCTTCGCTCACCGGGTGTCCATTTCAGAACCACCTATGAGTATGAAAATCAGATAATCGTATTTGGGTATTTGCCTAAGTGCAAGGAAATAAGTCTCTTGTACAGTGATGTTAAGATGACCTTAAATGACCTTTGACTAATTAATCTGTCCATATGTAGGGTGGAATCTAGGCCCTAGTATGCAAGTGCATAAGTACCAGAATTAAAATTCCCATTATAGAAAAAAAGAGTAGAAGAAGATTTTTTCATTGAAGTGGTTAAAACTGACTGGTTGTAGCAGCTTTTTATGGAAATAACGCACACTGTGTGGTCCTCCTACCCCCACAGACCAACCTCTTTGGATGCAGAGTATGACACCCTTTTTTCTTTTCTTTTCAGTTTTGAATTTAGCTGCCATTTCCTTAAACCGTTTATACCAACCCCTAGCTGGGCGGAGAGGAAATGCCCTCAGTGCTCTAGGGAGGCCGCACGGTCTGTCTTTAGTCTTGAGTATCTTTGTTCTAGGTGGAGGGGATTTCCTCATCGCTAGGCACACCATCTCATTTAGCAAAACCTCCTTCTGCATATGCTGGAAACATTCTACTTGGGAATAACATCACAACAAATTAACTTGATTTACAGTCACTGTTACTTTGACCCACTATATGTCTCTCTTGCTAAAACTTCTTTGGTGAATGAAAAACATGCAGGTGTGGACATGTATTAAAAATAACTACTGTATCTTTTATGCTTCTAATACATATTGCAATTTATTGGTTGAAATCCTCCTGCTTTATCTTGCACTAGTTTTAGCTCAGGGAAAGCTATAAAAGGGAAAGGGGTATTTCACAATTATCGTTCTTTGCAAATATCAGTAGAATAAAAGTGATACCTCCATCTTATGCTTATAATCTTAATGTGATTTTGCCCCATTGTGTGGAAAGCAGGAAGTCATGAATAATGCTTTGTGATTTAAAAATTATCCTTGTTACTAACATGAGATCAAAGGAGATAGAGGCATGAAAGAATCTCGTTGGTACTACTTCCCAGTTTTTTCCACAAATGAGTCACTTTTAGGATTTTATTACAACCCGAGATTTAAATTACATAAAATATTACCCTGATTCTAAGCACCTTTATTCATTTATTTTCGGGTTGTGTGTGTTTTGGAGGGTCTTCACCTCAGTAAGATCCAAGCAAACCTCATGTGGCATGTAGATATTATTAATGTAAATCCAACTGTCTGCCTGATTTATCCAGATAATTTTAAGCCACATGAGTCCCAGTGGAATCAGAGCAGCTTTTGAGGACATCAAGCATTTCTCCAATGTATGTTTTGGGTACTCAACATGTTACCTTTATCGTAGTAGATGTTGGCATTGTGGTCTTGATGTCGAGTTTTTGAATAATCCTTTGCAAACTTTGTGTGCAGAATAATCACTTGAGGCCTTGTTTAAATGCAAATCCCAAGGCTTCTCCCTCGAGTGTAGTAGTTTTGGGTGGTGTCAGAGATCTATCTTTCTATCTATTTAATCTATCTATCTGTCTATCTCGACCTCCCTTTCAATAAGAGTCCTCAAAATCTAATAACCTCTTCACCGAATATACTATATTATGAAACTGTGCAATTATTTCAGAAGATTTCTTTTTTATCATTACTGCCCCCGTTATCTCTGTTCATCATTCTAGGCTGTTTAATCTTTTTTTAAATTTTTTTTTTAATAGTTTTACAGCAAAGCTGAGATTCAAGTTCCTTGTCCGTAGTGTTTATATTAGGGGATGACTTCAAGGGATAATTGTACTCTTTCATATAAAAATACCGTACGAATAAATTATTATTTTTTCTTTTACTCTTTAGTATACTCTGATATGATTAGTGTTACAGAAAAAGGAGCTAAGTGTTAGATTAAAATTAGAATTATTTGGGGAGGGATCTCTAAAGCCTTTGAAATTAATTGTGAATTCTAAGCAGTCCTTTTCCAGATGCCTGGTGAATCTCTGTGCCTTTCTTCACAGAAACTTACTTATTTCTCCTCTTGTTTTTAAGAGAAAGTGTCTTTATTGATCTTTCACAAGTGAGTAGTTGTCTACATGAAGTTGAGAGTCACGTAAAATATATGGTGGGCTCTCGCCGTTCCTGTTCCTATAAAATTCCACATCCTTGACCTGAGTTCTTAAAACCAGAGAACTCCCTGAGTGCATTTTCACTTCCTTTTTCTATCAGTAAATGGATAATCAGCACCACAGACCTTTGACTTTTATGCAAATAGAGAATCTTCAGAGATACAGAAAGTTAAACACAGCTCCTTCTTAGAAAGTGGATTCTCCTGGGCTTAAGGATATTAACTTTTCTTTCAAAGGATGAACCAGAGTGTGTTCAAAGGCTGTCAACAATTTTTGTCTCCTTGTTTCAGACTTTTTTTGTGTGTGGTTAGAAAAGTGATGTACTTTGATGTATAATACAGCTGTGGATAGTTAAGACTTGCAGGGTGTGATCGACGCTTCATACATAATAGAGGAGGGACCCTGATGACATAAGAAGGGTCACAGTTTTACAAGAAATTAACAAAACGGAGCAGATACTTCCCTTCTTGCGCTACAAATGTAAATTTCTTTGGCATCAATCTTGCCTTCCTGTCTGTCTCATTCTTGTTCTCCTTTCTTTCAAAATATAATTATTGTGAGCAATTTAAGTCCAATCCAGCCATTAGAGTTTTCTCTTTTTTATGGTGCTGGCTCTAGAAACGAGGTTGCAGTCTATCTGTGGGCTACCTGCTCAGTATGGGTGCTCCCTTTTGTATGGAAACAATACATTTTCTAAATATAAATCCTTATACTTAAAAATTTTTTTTGTAGATGACATCAAGAGAAAGTCAAGTGGGAAAAATCAACTCATTATTACATTTAAGCATCTAGGAGGAGATGCTATCATTTGAGGGAAATGTATGTTTCTAGTCAACTACTGTGCTTAGCAATGAAGACCTAGGGGCCAGAGAAGAGATTGGGGAAGTCTAGACTCTTAAATAGGTTTAGAGTCACCCTTCTGCTCACTTGAAGCGTTACAGCAGGTGGCCACTAGAATCGCTCAAGTCAGTGTCAGCGGAATTCACAAGTGCTTGCTATTTACCTACACACTTTATAAACAAAGAAGACTGAATCTGTGATGCCCCTCCTGGAGCTTACATTCTTCAAAACAGAAACAACAAAACTAAAATAGCTGGACTTTGAGTAGTGTTTATACAAATATTAGACTGTGTCAGAGACATTAAAGGTCATACAGATGTTGGAGAGGAGTTTGCATAAGAGGTGAGATCTTGATTCAGGCTCTCAAAGGGTGGAGGAGAAAAGAACAGGGACAAAAGGTGTGAGAAAGAAGCTGAGTGAAAACTGGCCCTGAGGAAGTACAGCCAGACACCCCCCCCACATTTTTTTAAAGCGCGGTGGGGACCAGGTTAAGTGTTGAGCGTGTAGATGAACCTATAAATATTGATGCTTGGTGGAATCCTCCTCAGAAATTCTTCTGTGTGTCCTTAAAGCTAAAAGACCAAATGTGAAGGCATGTAATACTGTCCTAAGACTATTTCCTGAAATATGAAAATATACATCTTTTTCTTGGCCTTCCCTCCTCCTTCCCTCACACAGCCAGTGGGTCAGGCCCTGCCTTTTTTTTGTCTGGGAATCTATTTCTTGGAAACGGGAATTTTTGTTTTCTCAAACATCTTTTCCCCCCAAGTCCCAGGATTGTTGCTGTAACTGTCGTGTTTTGTTGTAATGACCTCTAGAATGTAATACAAACAGAACATTGGGTACGAAAAAAAGCCCTTTTTGGTTTACTGGTAATGTGTTTTGGCATCCTAAGTACTATATGTACTTGTGCAGAATACAGCGTGTTTCCCCCAAACTGACTTGCAGAGTGTTTCATAATCTGGCTTCATCTCTCACGCTCTGTCTCTATGCTTCCTCCTGGTGACTCCAACTTCAGCTAAATCAGTTTAATGCACATCCTGAAATGCACCTTGATTCATTTATCCCGAACCTAGCAGCTTGAGTCCGCTTCTGCTTACCTCTCCCTTAGCCAGTCACCCAGTCGCTCCTTCATCTGAATTTCTTTGTTACTTACTGTGTTTCACGATGATCTTTCATAAGATTGTAAATTGAAAGTTTAGGATCTTCTAAAACAAAACAAACAAACAAAAACATTGTTTGCTGGTTTTGTTTCTGTTGGTATGTATCATTCTTACTCCATAGATTTTTTTTTTTTTATTGAAATATAGTTGATTTACAATGTTGTGTTAGTTTCCAGTATAGAGCAAAGTGATACTTCATAGATCTTAACATTTGGAGGTTTGAAAGACATTCTTGGAACTTTCAAACTGTCACCATGCTTCCTTATACATTCACTATTCCTTCAATGGATAAGCAACTGTTCTCATATACCTGATTCTCTCCATTTTTTTGTGAGTCAAATTAATGTGTTGAAAATATTTTGTGAAAGGACTCATAGGAGAGAGATGACCAATGGAAGGTATCAGTAATGATTTTTTCAGGTCACTGTGCATGATTTATTTATTCACATACCTAAGCTAGAACATGTCAAAATAATTAGCTTTGAAACACTATATCCAAGTTATTATTTTGCCACCCTTATTTGATTCATTCATGTTTCTTTCTCATAATTGTTTCTCTTTGTATACAAAGTAAGGTATCTAGGCTGTTTGCAGTTTTTCTTCTTCTAGTGATAATAATTTAATGATATTAGAGCGTGTTCAGATATGTCAACCTACAATTGTCATTTTGATCTTCATGGCTATTTTCTCTCTCTGCTTTTTAATTTAAAAGAATTGTATAAGAGGATTATAGAACAAAGAAGAACCAATCTCTTTCTTTTACCACTGCAATTACAAAATTGCCTTCCCAGTGTTCTCTAGTGGCAACAAGACAAATAGAAGAGACATGGTGTCAGGGTATTTAAAAAATGAGGGATATTCTGACCCGAAAGTACCAAACTACAGCCATGCCAAACTTGGGGGTATGATTTATAGCTCCTGGCAAATGTGTTTTTCTTTCAATTTTATGATGGATGGACAATAAGAGGCCTTTTAAAAAACAGTTGTGATAAAAATAATATGAAGTGTTACATGACAAAGTGAAGTGATGATGGGTTTTCTTACTTTTATATGTACGAACAAAACCTGTGAGAAGGAAGAAAAAAGTACATAAATTGGAGATCTTGTGTCATTTATTTAAGCCTTAAAATCGGAAAAAGAGGTTTGAGCCACTTTTTTAATGCCTTTCAGTGAGTGTTCATTCTTTGTCCCAAATTAAGGAGGAATCGAGTCAGAAAGTGGAAGATATTCATAGCACGATCATGTTATGTTGTCCTCTGCTCCCCACTTTTATCCTCCCTGCCAGACCAGACATCACCAGGAGCAGTTAGTTAAGAGCTAGAAAATCGAGCTGTGAAGGACGATTGGAGGAGGAGTCTTCCTTCTCAACACTGTTTGTATCAGCAAGCTATTGCTGTGTAACATTATTACAGCAATCCAGAAGCTTAAAATACCTCAGGGATAGGATTATAGGTTCTCTGTGTCGATGTCTGTGTACAGAGTAGCTGGGTCACACGCCCTCTGCCTGTGATCTGACAAGGCTGTAGTCAAGGTGTTGGCTGGGACTTCAGTCTCACCTGAAGCTCAGCTGGGGAAGGACCCAGTCCTGAGATGACTCAGGTGGCTGGCAGAATTCCATTCCTTGTGGTTGTAGGACTGAGAGCTTAAGTTTATTGCTGGCCGTTGGCCAGAGCTCACCCTCAGTTCCTTGAGAGGCCATCATGGTTCCTTGCCTAATGGGGCTTCCCAGCATGGCTCAAAGCCAGAGGAGAGAGAGACTCCAGCAAGTAGGGTGCTACGGCATTATGTGTAATCATATGATCATGGACACGCAAGCATGTGTAGCCCATCACTTTTTCCATTATTCTATTGGCTAGAAGTAAGACCCAGGTCCTGCCCACCTCAAGGGGCAGGGAACTGTAGAAGACATAAACATCAGGAGGCAGAGATTGTGGAGGCCACCCTAAGAGTCTGTCCACCATGGTGTCCTAGAAATATATTGATATAGAAAGAGCATCGTTCAGTCAATAAGCAGATGGCCAAGGACCTGATTAAAAATGGGCAACAAATATAAATATTTTACAGAAAGAGCAAACATAAATGATAAATGTAGGAAAAGATCCCTAAACTTATTATTGATCAAAATAACATTGAAAAAAGAATGTTATATTTTCCCCAGTGCCTTTTGTAAAACTACACTTGGTATATCACATGTTAGCAAGTACATAGAGAAATCACTTCCATACACTATTGTTGTATATCTAGAAAAATTTAGGGAGGAGATAATTTGGCCATACCAATCACAATTCTAAAGTCACAGATATTTTAGCCCAGAAATGTGATACATCCTTCAGCAATATATGCGTATTCATTTTAGCCCTCTCCCTGCTAGTGAAAAACTGGAGCTTAAATGTCAGTTATCCTAAAATAGCTAAATAAATTGTTCTGTAGCACACTGTGTTACCTTTACGAAAGCATGTCCACGATAAAGGATTAAGTTGAAAATTCAAAATAGTATGTATATGCCATTCCCATTTTCATGTAGGGAAAAGTCAAGTTACTACCTTACACATGTAAAAATATCTGAAAAGATGCACACATTATAGCATTGGCGTTTAAGTGTCGTTTGACTTTTTTGGGTAACTGTGTCAAACTTCTCTAAATAAAATAATAGTTCTTAAATTGAAAAGAATTACCTGGAAAGAAAAAACAAAGACAAGTAGCTTTTATCAGATCATGCTGATGAGCAGACAGATGATAAGATTTTTGAACTTGAAGTGACCTTCAGGTTTATAAGTCCACTCTCTTTTACTTGTGTCCAGAGAACTTGAGTCTTGCACAAATTCATAGGGAAAACTACGGCAGAACTGAGTCTAAGCGAACACTCCTCCCATGGGAGCCCACATGCCTCTTGGTGACCCAACTCTCCATCTCCCCCACCCCCGCCATACCCCTGGTGTCAATAATCTCCTGACACGATCATCTGTGAGGACAGTGTGGCTAGGAATGTTCTAGGCTTAAAATAAAACCCTGATATGATCCTAGCAGCTAGAGAAGCACAGCATTCAACCTTCATACTTCTGAGATGGTCCAGAACCGCTGGGGGCACTGCAGGACCCTCAGTAGGATGGAAACACGTTAAACGATTTAGCTACTTTGTTAAATTGTTACCTGCCATAATTTTTTTTTAAGTCAGGAAAAACACAGTGCCACAATGTCACCTAGCTGGTGGTCCCTTTGTGTTCATAGTTAATATATTTTCTATCAACGATCATTTGAAGGACACATTTGTCATGGAAGAATATTTAATTCCAAAGAACTCAACACTTGAAATTCCACTACCCTGAAATCTTTTATTTATTGGAACTGCTCCAATTAGTACAGTTAGACAGTTGCCTGTTTGCATTTCTTAGTGATTAGAAGCACTTGAATCATGAAATCACTCCACGGAAGTGAGAACCAGTTCATTTTTTTTGATTGACCATTAATGTCGGAGGATAGAAATTGTCTTAAGTTTTTATGTGCTCAGGGTACCATTTTGGACAGGATATACAGAAATGCGGTTTTATGTGTCCGACAGCATCCTCCAGGCAGCTAAACAGTTAGGGTTCAGTCTCTATATCTGCCTCTAGTAGTATATGCCTTAAAGGACGTAAGACTCTCTCATACACTGTATCCTCATCTTTGCAAAGAGCTGTTAACTGGACTTAATAAGGATTCGATGAATGTGCACAGATAAAAAGCTTAGAACGGTACCTGGCAGTTACTAATCTTAAGTAAATGTTACAACTGTTTTATCACGGCAACTAAAATATTAGACTGTCAATTCTAGTTATGGCCACAGAAGTAACATTGGGGAAGCCCAGTTTTGCTGGAGAGAAATTATTTGTAAGTGGAGATGAATAATTTAACAATTACATTTGTATGTGAGTGTCTTATATCTTT
This sequence comes from Lagenorhynchus albirostris, assembly GCF_949774975.1. Taxonomy (NCBI): domain Eukaryota; kingdom Metazoa; phylum Chordata; class Mammalia; order Artiodactyla; family Delphinidae; genus Lagenorhynchus; species Lagenorhynchus albirostris. The sequence continues at coordinate 27,263,361 of NC_083115.1, read as the reverse complement.
ATAAGAATCATCCTGATACTAGTTTCTACAATTCTTTGGGATGTTCAGAATACTTTTACATTCGCTGCTTCGTTGACAGATTTAAAAAAGTATATCGATTGCTCAGTTAGGTCAAGTGATAATCGGATCCCCATCATGATTTGGCCTCATGCCTCACATTCGGGTTGAATAACGTTAAATGCTCAGTACAGGCACTTTGGAGAAATGTGTTTTAAAGTCATTTATGACCAGGAAGCCTTGAAATGTGAAGTGACCATGAGAGAAACAATAAAAGAAAAGAGTAGAAAACTTTTTTAAATAGCATCGTCTGAAGGCTCGTTGGCTGTATTCTTGACACCATGCGATGCTTTTCTATTCAGAAAGAGTTTGTATATTTTTTCTAACTGCATAGTTTCTCTTAAGAAAAGTATCTGAGGTTACTTTTACAAAGAAAATTTGAAATGCTGTGCCTTGCCAAGTAAGCCTTGTGAAAAGCCTGTGTAGATGAGGTCTTTGCTAGGTGGCGTAGTAAACATTACCTTTCTGAACATGAAGGACAGTCGGTGGAATTGGAGAGTCTGGAAGATGAAGGTGTGTAGAATTGTTAGGACCCTGTTCATTGACTTAAACTCAGACCCCTTCTGTAAAGATGGAGCAGTCAGTAGTGCCAGGACAGTCAGGCTCTGGCCCTTTCCTTCTGGTCTAGGCTTCCCAGTTTACCCAGTTTAGGGTCTCATCACTTAAGTAAGATTGACCATTGCATTGAAAATCCACCATACCTCCTCCTCCTGCTCTAGGTCTGAATACCTGTGCTGAATATTCAAAGGTAGAGTCTGTCAACAGAAATAATCAATAAGCAGTCAATAATAAGAATAGAAAAGAGTTTTATTTGAGCCAAACTGAGGACTACAGCCCGGAAGCCAGCTTCCCAGATAATGCTGAGGAACTGCTCCAGAGAAGCAGGGTTTTCAGCACAATTTCATGTCTTGTCAGAGCAAAGAACATTAAACAAGCTGGGGATACATTGCTTCAAGTTTTCAAAAAAAAACGAAAACCATAAAAACAGATCAGCCTGTACACAGAGAGTCAGTATGGCTTTGGCTTCTGGGAAGGGAATCTTATCATTGAAGAAGGATGAGCATTGGCCTCCCAAGAAGGAAGGCATTTCGTCTTTATTTTTAACATGGACACATTCTTTACTTCTGGTCAATGAAGTTATTATTTAATTATCTTCTTAATAATTAAAGCAGGCGTACAATGTACGTCTGATAGACCGCAAACAGGCTGTTCTAGTCAGCATCAAATTCAAGTTAACCCACGTATAAGCCAGAATAACTTCCCCGCGCCTTGATACGTGAACATTTCTTTTATCAAGTCCCTACGTGTGAAAGCCGCAGTTAGAGTGACTCAGGTACGTGCTGCATGGTGGTCTGTCCAGGGTCACGTGATCAAGACTTCCGGAACAGGCAGCCCAGGACCCCAGTAGCCGATAGCAAAACACGAACCCTTCAAACGCAAGGGGGCCCAGTCTGCTATCCAAGGGACCGTCCGTGTCTCCCCATCCAAAGTGGCCAGTTGCAGCCAACACCGAAAGCTGCCGACTCAGCCACTCTGTAGGGCCTGCGGAAGAGGAGGGAGAGCCTTGGTGCTGGGGACTCAGTGAACATGGGAGCGAGTGGGTGGATGAAGTACTTACTGAAAGGCTGCTCAGCCGGTTCCTGACAGGCCAGCTCTCTGTGTCCTCAGGCGGGGTCCTGCCTCAGACCCCCTGCTTCCATGCCCACTGCATCTTCTCCAGTGAAAGCTAACTCCGCAGCAGTGGAACCTGTGCTTCTGCAACTTAGTTCTAAATGGAGTCTGTTCCAGAGACGCCCGTTCAACATTTCTCCAGCAAGCGTGACTCCAGACCTAGGTTCTGCCCGTCACGTGGGGCAGTGGCTTTGCGAGGGTGTACATCAGCAGAGTGATTTTGGTGAGGTCCACCTGAACGTGGTCTTGAGTGAGGTGCTGTCCGGGTGATCTTCTCAGGAGCTCTGGGAATTTAAGTTTTTAGGCCACTTTTAGAGCCCAGGAAAGAGAAGACATTGTTCCCCAATGTGCAGGAGACCAGGAATATGTACTCACCACTCACACACACCGGTTTCCTTTAGCTTGAAACCCTTTGCCTCTGCTACAGGATTAACTGCTAAATGAGCTTATGCTGAGCAGTGCTGTGTTTTGAATGATGATGAGACTTCTTGCCTTGTTTCAGAGAGTAGAGCTTTACATTCTAATCTGATCTTTGCAGAATAACTCATATTCTATTTGGCTATTCTTGAAGGAGCTATGTCATCAATTAATTTTTTTTCGAGATAGAAAATAGTTAACAAAAGCATAAAACTAATGATCAACATTATATAGAAAGACTAAGAACCAGTGGTTGAGGAATACGTGGTCCATGTAGAGAATCGCACCAATATGACTGTTGGTAGTAAAATTTGTATAAAAACGAGCACTTGACTAGCACTTACCATGGCCAGTTCTCGCGCATATGGGAGACACCTGACAAATTTCAGTATTTGGAGAAAAAGGCAACAACAGGTGCCCTGATTCCACCACTTCAGAAAACACTTGATCCCCCTGTGGGTCTTCTTTGCTTATTGCTGACTAGAGATGTGTCTCAGCATATCTTTAAGCACTGTTGCACTAAAGTGGCACTTACTTTAATAAATATTTGATAAAGAAAGATGCCAGTGGAAGGAGTAGATGTGTAACATACCTACCATATCCAATTTATTCCTAAAATGACACATTTCCAACACGTGCATGCTGGGCTGAGCGTGGGGATGGCATTATTCAAACAGGTAGTTCTGAAGCAAAATACCATCTTAGCTTGTGTAGGATGAAGGCGCATAGTTGTAGGTAAATTTCAACACATGGTGCATTTGTTTTAAAGCTATTTTTAATATTTTTTAAATTGAAGTATAGTTTATTTACAATGTTGTGTTAATTTCTGCTGTGAAATTAATAAAGTGATTCAGTTATACCTATATATTCTTTTTTAAAATATTCTTTTCTATTATGGTTTATCACAGGATATTGACTATAGTTTTCTGTGTAAAGCTATTTTTAGATTATTGGATTCTTTTGGACAAGATGAAAATATCAGTCCAAAGAATTTTATACATATTGAACTTTATGCGTGCAGAGAGCTAAAAACAATATAGTAGTACTAGAGGGGCAGTATGAAATCATTCTATATGTTTTTAATAAGATTATATTCAAGAACAAATTGCTGTTTGTTAAGATGCCTTCACTAATTTAGTGCAGTATGTAAATAGAGGAGGACATCTTTTAAGACATTTGAAAGTAAGACAAGGAATAGACAAATTTTGAGGTAGTTACCCATATACTTGTAGATACATTGTTAGAGAAAAGAAAAACCATGATTTGCGATAGCCCCATAATAATTATAAACCAATTTTAGATCCTTATGTCTAGGAAGTTATTACCTGCAACTGAACAAAAGCTCCATTCCAAACCAGAAAGGCATACCTGTCCACTGTACAAGGATTCCTTTTTCAATCAGATTTTCTCATAGTACATAAAATTGTTTTTTTTTGGAGGTAGCCAGTCTGCAACTTAGGAAACAGTATCGATCCCTCCTGATCACTTATCACAGACCCTTCTGGGCTACAGAGGCAGGGTCCACTGTATTTTTTCTTTCTTCTTATTATATATTGTCAATTGTGTATACACAGTTGATGACTGTCACGGGTTGTCGTGGTCTTTGCCATCACAACACTTGGCTGTGGTCTGTGCACACAGGATACACATTGGGGCGCATGTATCTCTTTGAATTAGTGTTTTAGACTTATTCAGATATACACCCAGGAGTGGAATTGCTGGATTATATGGTCGTTCTGTTTTTAGTTTTTTGAGGAACCTCTATATGTTCCATAGTGGCTGTATTAATTTTTCTAAGGCAAAGGAAACAAAAGCACAAATAAACAAATGGGACATAATTAAACTTAAAAGCTTCTGCACAGTATAGGAAACGATCTGCAAAATGAAAAGACAACCTACTGAATGGGAGAAAATGTTTGCAAATCTTATGCTAGATAAGGGGTTAATATTCAAAATATATAACAGCCCATACAACTCAATGTCAAAAAAAAAATGACCCAATCAAAAAATGGGCGGAAGATATAAATATGCATTTTTCAAAAGAAGACATAAGATGGGCAGTAGGCACATGAAAAGATGCTCAACATGGCTAATCATCAGAAAAATGCAAATCAGAACTACAATGAGGTTTCATCTCACATCTGTCAGAATGCCTATTATCAAAAAGACAACAAATAACAAAAGTCAGTCTTATATTTGATCACAGAGACTTTTTGATTTCTCACTACATTGGGCAGGAATAAACTCTGTAGGTTTCAGTAGAAGTCAACAATATTTTTATGTGTTTATGTTGGTTTTTAAAGTTACATGTACCATTTAAATGCTAGATAGAGTTCTGGAACCCAAACTAGGAAAATCAGTGCTTCAATACAAGCAAATCTTATTTTCAGTGCAAGTAAATTTCACATGGATTATTGAAATTCATGCAGATGTTTAGTCAACTAACTTTATTGAACATCATGTATGACACAAGTCCTGTTCTAGTTGCCATGGGTCCAAAGTAAATGAGATAAAGTCCCTGCCCTCAAGCATTTTACATTCCAATAAAGATGATTTTTCTCAATAATGTGATCAGAATAATCGAAAAAAACACTACAAAATAGTGAAGCGTGCTAACAAGATATTGGATCTTCAAAGAAGAATCCATGTTTCTCAGTATGCTGTTACATTTAATAAATACAATATAGCATGAGTTTCTTTTGATTGCCCAAAAATTCTGAATCATTTAGGTTTTATGCGCTGTTTTTCCTTCTTTGTGATATCCTTAAAAGGATGAAAATTATGAAACAATAGAATCAAATTCCACAGAAAATCCAAGTGATTTTTTAAAATTGATATAGTCGATTTACAATGTTGTGTTTCAGGTGTACAGCAGAGTGATTCAGTTATACATATATATTATATCTATTCTTTTTCAGATTCTTTTTCCTTATAGGTTATTACAAAATATTAAGTATAGTTCCCTATGCTATGCAGTGGGTCCTTGTTGGTCATCTGTTTTTTATATACCAGTGTGTATATGTTAATTCCAAATTAACCTATCAAATGAGTTTTCATTTGTAAAAATGACAGCTAAACCACACAATATTTACAAGGCTATACTCCAAAAATAGGTGACAGTACTTTCACTCATTCAGTGCAGACATTCATGCGATTTCACTTTGTTTCAGACACTAGGAAGAAAAATTCATGAGATAAAGTGATTAAAAAGACAAAACTCCTGATTTCTTAGTGCCTACAATTTAGACTTCGTAAATCTTAAGTTTTTTTAATTGAAGTGTAGTTGATTTAAATATTATATTGGTTTCAGGTGTACAGCATAGTGATTCAGTATTTTTATAGATTATAGTCCATTTAAAGTTACTATAAATACCGACTGTATTCCCTGCCCTGTACAATATATTCTTGTAGCTTGCAGCTTCTTTATTGTAGCCAGCAAAATGTGTTTGTATTCATGCACCCTCAGGGATGAAATTCCCTGCCTAACACAGAACTTCTTTATTCCGGGTCCTTGAAAGAAATTCAGCGATTTCTCTTTGAGTATCATCTAGTGTCCTATTCCAGGGTTTTATGATGCCCTTAGGGGAAGAATCTGTATCTCCACACCCTGAACCCAAGTCTCCATCCCTGTAACCTCTCCACGTGTGGTCTCACCTCTGTCTCCCAGGACAACGTAGAGTGATAATACTCCTCCTTTCATCAGCCAGATCTGAAAATACTGGGAAACGGATTTTATATTCCTTACCTTCCTCTCCTCAGCTTTTTATCCTCTCACATTTTCCCCCCAAGTCCCTTGAGACTTTCTTCAGTTTTTGGCTACTGCTTTTGAGATAAATATTGATCCCTAATAACTATTTGTTACACCTAAAATATATAATGTCTGCTCCCAGTGAATGGCTTTTATGGAAAATATCTTATAAATAATCAGGTACTTGTATGTCTGAGTTAACAGGGGTTTAAAGGCTACTTTTCCCCTCTTAGAAATTATTTGGTCGAGTCCACTTATCTTCCAATTCTGTATTTTCCACATATAATAATGAGAATTTTATTCATTTTCAAAGAAATGTAGTTTACAGAAGTTGATAATATTTATACAAGGGATGTGAGAATAGAAAATAAATCGTTTCAAAAATATTTTTCAGCTGTATATGTGCAAGAAAATAAGAATAATCTTACACATTTTTGTGCATGCCTTTGCAATTAGAAATTATAGTTTTGAATGTGTGATAAACATAGACTACTGTTAAATACGTTTCTGACTTAAATCTCAAGAAATTAGGTCAGATAAAAATAAATCTTCCTCCCTTTCCTTCTTTAGTTTCCTAATAATTATGACGAATAGCACCCGTGTTCCAACGTTCACTCCAAAAGACTAGAATTCAGGACATTTGAATTATTATAGTGTTAGGAGAATGCCTTCTCAGTATCCCTTTATGAAACGGTGTCTGTTTTACCATATGGTTTCTGAGACTGACTGTTCTGTAGGATCAGAGTTAATTCATGATTCAAGAATGGATGTGGAGGACATTCATACTAAAATCATTTTTAAGAGCTTTTATGTAAAAAATGTGTTTAATCACTTTATGAACTTTTAATATAGGTTATTTGATAGCATTAAATCTCACTTTTCAATGATGCCATCTTTATGTCACTCTATTTTTGGTTTTTGTGCTCAAATACTATAGATTATAAGAACTGAAAGGGACCTTAGATTTCATTTTGTTCAGTCTTAACTTGGTGTATGAAAGAAGTACAATCTAGATGGAAAAAAAAAAGTCAAGAGCAAAGTGAAGACTAAAGTCCAGATCTGTCACTTCTCACCCAATCACAACCAGATCCCCCCCTCCTTGAAACCACAGATAAAGTTCTCGAATTCTCTTCTGAACCTATAAATGTCACAGGCGAACACAGAATTGTAAAGTAAATCCAATCTTTGTTACATAATCGTACATTTTATCACTTTCCTTTTCAGTGAGATATTGAAATAACTTTCTAAAATGTATGATACTTTTATTTTGGTGATTGAAACTAGGAAGTTTTCTTGATTTTTGAGATCCTGTAGATGGTAAATTCTCTTCTGTGGTTTTATAAAAAACAAAGCATGACATTTGCTTTGTCACAGAGTCCAAGTTGTGAATTAACATGGCATTTTCCAGGCTATTTATACATCAGACTTTATGTATAAATCTTTTTTTATGATATGTTCAAATGACACAGTCACAAACACTTTCTATTATTTCATGCAGTAGATCTATTTCTGGTAACCAAATCAAAACTGCTAGCATTTAGTGTTTGCGTCGTGCATTGCCCAAAGTTATCAAGATGAATCTTAACGTTTTAAAAGGATCTTTTTTATTACATGAGAAGAGAATTATAGTGGAGGTCATCAATGACTAAATTTTGTTCAGGTAGAGCGTCTTTCAAAAATTTTGTAAAGTTGATGAAGATAAAAATCATGACAACATTAGCAAAAGAACTGATATCACTTTTTGCATCTTCTGTTCTGGACGCTTTATTTTTTTTTAGCATCTTTATTGGAGTATAATTGCTTTACATGGATGCTTTAATACTCTGTCCTTCGCATAGTTTGCTTATCCTCCTCTTACAGACCAGGGCACTGATGATCAGAAAGACTCACAATTTACCTGTTCCCAAAGTGAACCAAAGGCAGCATCAGGAATAAGTTTCAGGTCTGAAGTCCAGTTCTCCTACTGTATCCTGCTTCAAATAATAAATTAAGATGCGTCCTTATCAACTTTCATAGCATTTTTACATAGAATTACTTTCTATATTAATTTTATGTGAAAATGAACAACAACTGTTATTTCTATATTCTCTTGTTGAAAGTTAAATTGCCTTTCAATTTTTCGGTCTTGAAGGAGTAATTAATGTATGTACCATGTAAAACATAATAACTACTTAAAATATGCAAACATTTATTTCAATCCAATTTTGACCATAATATAGTTTAAAAATTCAGCTGTCAGTTGAGTAGCTGTTTCGGCCATCTCTCTTTTGGCTCATTCAGGGTAACACAATATCCTACTTGTTTAAGAGAGATAACATTGACTACTATCTGAAAACCGTTTTTTAAATTAGAGTACATTAAAACTCTAGACAGAAGCCTCACTTTCTTCTGCTCCACTCAGAAATTAGAATAGTGGATTGTAAGTCCACAGCATGGAAGAGAATGAATACCACTATAGACTGGAATCTCCCCCATGGGTCCCAATATTACAGGCATACCTAGACATCAATAGGCTCAGGTTAAAAAGGATGATTGATAATATAATCCTTTGAGTAGTTTAATAAAGCCCAGCTTTTTGAGATGATAGTGGAACTGGGCTGTTTTGAGATAAAAAGAGCATCATTTCCTAGAGTTTTGCTTTCTCTCTGCCTGGGTAGAGAGGTAGATAGATGGATATAGAGTGTGATTTTATAGATAAATAGAAAAATTAATAAATAGGTAATTGATAGATAATTAATAGATAGATAATTGATAGAAAGAAGGAAAGAAAGGAAGGAAGGAAGAGAGAGAGAAAGAAAGAGGTTTGCTTTCCTTCTACCTCACTGGAAGCATAGATAGATGATAGATAGATAGGTAGATAGACAGATAAAAATATAGAACTGGCTTCCAAATATGGCATGTGCTAAACTGTTCCCATTGGGTCTAGGTATGATCATCCCCCATCTCTTATTTGGGGTACAGTGGAGAAGAAAGATGTTATATAAAGAAAGAATAATATTCTGATATTTAGTAATTCCTTATGTAAAATATTTTCACTAGCAAATTGAAAATTCCTAAATATCTTTTATAGGATGGTAACTTATTGATCATTATGTTTTTTGTGCAAGCCATTGGTGTAGAGGTGACTAGAGATGCAACAGAACACAAAATCACATGATAAAGGATGTAATGGGGGTGGACAAAGTGACTTTTGAAAAGGAGCTAGCAGGTCAGTTAGTTGAACAAAACTTTATATACATGGTGGTATTTAGGATGAATTTTGAAGAATGAATAATGGTTTTCCAGGGGAAACAGTATCCTTGGTTTCAAAAAACACTGTGTAATATGCCCAGAAGCATAAACTTCCTGGAGCGATGGGGAGAATGGCAAGGTACTCGGGCTGAGGGAAGGAGCAGGTGGTAGTTAAGATCCCAGAGACAGACCGAGGCCTTTGTGGGCATCATTGGGTAGCGTGCAATCCATCCTGCTGGTTGGAGAATGGGAGAAAGGATGAGTCACCGGACAGTTTTAGTCAAGAGGGAGACATGATCTAGTTTGTCCATAAACAAGCCAAAACATATTCACTGCACCTGCAGAGGTGAGTATTCGAAAGCCAAGCTGTCTAATGCTTTTGGCCCAATTGTTGAGAGAATGTTTGAAATCAGCACGGAGAGAGCTGAGTGAAGTGGGTTTGATTAAGAAGGGTCAGCCTGGGTTCAAGTGGAGGAGATCGTACTTCACTAGCCTTCTAAAATCTCCGCAACTATTTCTGGCATGATAGATAACAGAACTTCAGGTGATGTCGTTTACTTACAAGCTTTTGACAAGGTACCACATCAGAGACTAATGGGCAAGGGCAAGATCTGTGGAGGCGAGAAAGAATACTGTGTGGAAAATGGACTTATGGGGAAAATGAACAGTAATGGTAATCATTTATCCTTAATACAAAGAATTGGGTCAATTTGGACCACGTTCGTATTAATCATTTTAGAGGAGTTTATGTGAAAGTTAATTTTTGAATTTTGTAGTTCTTTTTATCACATTCTATGCAATAAAAAAGTTTGCACTTATTTAATCTTATTTCAGATGTATGGCATTTGTATTTTCCTGCTTTATAAGAATCACTTTTCCTTTTTCATACTTGAATGGAAATTCATCATGAAACAAATTATATTTCTCAGCTAACCTAGGAACTCTAATTTGGCTGGCTTGGTTTATTTGTCAGATTCAATTACACAAAACTAAGCTATTTTGAAGTTCTGGCCATGTTATATCTCCCTGTGATCTTTGTGTGAGAAAAATTGCATCGTTTTCCATTATTTTGGAAAGTTTAGAATGTTCCGCTTTCATGTCTGCAGTAAAGTACTGGAGACGTAAGCATGTCTTTTGAGGTGTGATATTGTTATTTCAGTAGTTAGATCTTTCTTCTATACTTTCAGCCTGGCTACCTTCTTATCTAATGCTAAGACTTCTTTAGCTGTGTGAATCCTATAACAACAGGAGAAGCCTCATTATTCATGGAATAATGCCACACTAATGAAATATACACAGCCTTATTAACATTTGAGTAAGAAAAGTATCCCAAGATTTGTGCTCATTGAAACTGGAGAATGAAATCATTTAAGGTCTGTGTATAGATCTGAAGTATAGATACTACAATATATTAAGCTCTGTAAAAAATTAGAAATATTTAATAGGAATTTTCAAATTGCTATGGGGAAAATCATTGTCTTAAGACTTAGATATAATGATGGAATCAAAATTTCATGAGACAGTGTATAGAAAGTACCTAGTGTATTTCCTGGCATGATATAGGCATATGGTTAGGCATAAAATAATAAAATGTTAGTAGAATTTATTCATCAATACATGTTATAGCTGCAATGGCTTTATCATGATGGAGCTTATTATTTTGTTCTCAGAATAGTTGAATGATCTTATGACAAATTGTTCCGTGGAGGAAAATTTAAAAATTGAAAAGGCTAAAGAAAACAATTGATATAAACTCAATCTAAGTATATTTTAGCCTTGATTTTTTCCTTAGTGCTGTGCTGTCTCTTTGCAAACAAATGAGAAGTAACAGCTCTTGGTCATTAAAATTATTTTCTGAATGCGAAGAGTCTATTTCTTTGATTGACTCCTGGAAATTTTTGAAGACAAGTATATCTGCTCAGTCATTTCCAATCAATGATTAATTGAACTTGCAATTATTCTCTGTAGAAAACGGTGATATCTGGTCAACTTCTCTCCATGTAATAACATCACACGTACAAAATGGATAAAATAAAATAGCAATTTGTAAAAGGCAACAATTCTCAAAGGAATTTGCAATGTTATATTGCCAATGCTGTCATTTGAGTTGGTATTTTTAACTGTGCTTGTGAATAAGGAAGGGAAAGATGATCTTATATAATCAACTTCAGTCATCGGAAGGGTATGTTGACAGTGTACCATATATTCCTTGGATTTTTTTACATTTTAAGTATATCTGAGTTCTTTATAATCAAGGCACATGTTAAATCCAATTCTATAATTCCTTTTAGTATTTCTTCCCAAATAAAAATTATTAGAATGATCATTTGTTGGACCTTAATTATAAATTTTTTTGCTCAGAATATATTTGCTTTTCCACAGTTCTTATGTTTCTGCAGGGTGAATATAAGATTATATTTTTCAATTATAAATGTAATTAACATGTCAAGGTGGCACCTACTTATCACCTACTCTAGGGTAGGCAATGAGAGGTGGGGGTCAGATGTCCCCAGTCCCCCTGGGAGCCTTGGGGTAGCTCCCATTGGGGTCTGTAAATGAGATGTAATTGTCATTAGCTTAACAGTTAAACTTGGTCCAAATACCAGGAGATAGTTTAGAACTCTTCAATTCTAATTTTGCTAATAGTCATAGTTATCCAGTAAAAAGATTTGAATTATCATGAAGTGTCCATTAGTCTGATTTGCATTCCAGATATAATGATCATGGTGAGTTACATTCACAGGTGCTTAGTAAACATATATATCCTGTGTTTTAAGGTGTTTATCCTCTAAATGAGACTATGCATATATTTTGTCCTAAATGTCCAGGAAAACCCATAAACATAGATGCAAATCCAGGTATTTTTTTCTTTCCTAAATATCCACTAGTATTTCACTATAAAAATTTAAAAGTGCATTCACTTCTATTATGTTATTTGAGCATCCAAACAACCTTATGGGAGAATTGAGAGCCTGTGTTTTCATTCCATTTATACAGATACAGGAAGGGAAATTCAGTAAAATGGAGGGATTAATGCCAATTTTCTCATTTATAAAGGAAGAAAAAAAAATAGTCTCCAGGAATTAAATGGTTTGGAAAGACCATACGTGTGAGCTCTGTTTTTTTCTTTAAACAGGTCATCTATATGATTGCAAACATTAAATAATTGGGTGAATGACCAAAACGATGAGATAGGTGGGCCATATTTAAATTGCTTTAAACAGGAAGATTTGGTTTTGATGGAAGTAGTATGTGTAAAGCATTTGTACTTCTTCCTGACAAGTAAGCACGCAGTAAATGTCAGCTAATTATTATCAATGGTAGCATCATTTAAGTTGAAATAGTTCCGAAATCCTTATTTCAGAGACACTTTATGTTTTTTCCTGAGTCATATTCATAACTCATGATTTTCTGTGTGTTATAGAAAATACTGTCTTGTACCCCAAGGCAGGGATGTCTATTTGCCTACACGAGATATTTTTGAGGCCAGTGAAATATATTTGATTCCTTTTTGTAAAGTGAAGAAAAATGCATATTGTGGAGGACAGTTTTTGCATTGAAATATTCCAAAGCAAAGTGACTCAGTAGGTGACAAGTGGTGTGGTGTAAAGGACACAGATTATTTTGTCAAGGGCTAATGTGCTGAAAATTCTTGGTTCCCAAATTCCACTTCATAACAATAAAATACGGTTGGAGCTATCAAGTCAGACAACACTGGTATTAAACTAAAGTCAGTGGAATAAGGACATGATAAGGAACAATTTCATGCACTGAAAGCTTTTTTGTCTGATCAAAAGACAAAGACGTTTTCATTTTTTTTCACCCTGGCTTAGAGGCCACAATGGAATTTCTAGAGCCCAGAGGCTGGAGTGTCTCTGAGAAGATTTTAAAGTGTCAGGAAGATGTCTTTCTGGAAAATCCTGCAGACCTTGGAGCAATTGATTAATGAACGCTGGTCCTCTGGGCTCTGCCCTTTGCTCTGTTGATTCACTCCGTTCTGAATTGATGTTTCCCATTTCTCAAACCTGCACCTTGGCTCCTGAATCTTTGGAAAGATTAAGAAGACAGCACAAGACTGTTCCACCTGAGGAACTGATGAGCCAAACAAAATAACAAACCCAGAAACCAAGAGATGGGTCGTCAGATCTACCTGGCTGGGCATATAATCACTTCATGCTCTTCCTATATACCTAGGATTGGGTGATTGATAAATTATAGAACATTCAGTGTGAACTCACTCATTCTTTTAGTTCTAGAGTTTAGAGACGGAGGGAGTGTGGTTGAAAATCTGCATGTGGGGTGGCTAGATCCTTAGGTCCTTTTCCCTACAGCATACTTGTTCTGTCTTGCATCCCTCACCCTGTCCTGCATCCCAGAAAAGGGGAGATTTGTTTTCCAGAGGAATTAAATGACAGTGCCTCTGGATTAAGGACACTGAGAACAGCAAAGGACTAAGAATAGAGAAGATCAAGTTAAACTGTTTATACTAAACAGAGAATCCAGTCCTTTTCCTCTGCCCTACCTCCAGAACATTGGCAGTTAGACTCACATCTCTCACTATCATGGACCACCATCATTTTCCCTACGCGCCTTGTACCCCTCTTCCGCTCCCCACCCCTAGGCAGGAGCTTGAAGCATTCTTCTCTGGGTAAATTGGAATGATGGCCACAAAATGACTTACAAGTACTGGCATTTGGGGGGCGCTTTGTCAAAAACACGTCTTGACTGCAGAAGGCGGCAGTAAGCTCATCAGAGTCAGACTCCACCCTCAACAAGCTGAGAAAGAACTGAACGTCGTTCTGTGTTTTGCTGGATATTTGTAAAGCCTCTAACACAAAAGACAGAAACTAAAACAGCCATAACAAAGGAAACAAATATAATGGAGTAAACAGAAGATAACCTTCCAAAATTGATTAAATACGAAGAGATAAGAGAACTCTTATATCCATGAAATGGTAAATATGAATGATGCAATAAAAACGCTTGCTCAGAGACAAGAAGTGGCTACTGACAATTACAAATATTGTAGCTAAATAGAATAATCAATGGATAGATTGGAAAACGAAAGTCAAAGAAATCTCCCAGATGGTAAATAGGTAGTGAAAACTTTAAATGAAATCAAGAAATGAACAACAGGAAATGACAAGCAATTAGTAGATTAGCAGTATTTATCAAATAATACAGAAAAATTCTAGGAAATCATAAGTTAACAGATTGAAAATGTTATCTGATCTAAGAAAAAAAACAGCCAAATAAAACCACATTATAATAAAATCAGAAGAGAAAATGAGAGAAAGATGTTGTATATGAGCTTTTTTGTTTGTTTTAACAAAGCAGGTCAAGGTTCTGGGAATCAAAATGGCACTGACTTTCTCACAGCAAGAGTGAGCACTAGATGACTATCAGCAAAACTGTGCAAATTCTAGAGGGGCATGACGTTCAAACCAGCCACACTGGCTACCAGTCCTGAGGCTGAATGAAATTACTGGAAGATGTGTTCCATCGTGTTGAGGGGATAAACTAGAATAGACTATTTCAAAAAACTGAAGAACCTTTGAGAATAGTGGGGTGCTAGCATACTTTCTGCAGGACACCTAGAGAGCCATCAGTCAAGGTTGGAAGAGTCCTTTGGAGTCTCTAAGAACGACGTCTTAGGCAGAAAAATAGAACTGATGGATGACTAGAGGCATCTGATGACATAAAAATTAATATTTTAAAGATTTTGCAGAACTGCAGAGTTGTTAGGGAAAAATCATCCCTTTGTACGCAGAAGATTGTGTGCTCAAAAAGTAAGACATTTATTCAGGAAATTTAAAGTTTTGTGCAAGATAAGAAAGTCATCATAGTCAGCTTCTTGGCTTTTATAGTCGTAATAATATGGTTGACACTGAATTTAGTTTTACCAAAAAGTGCGGTTACTATTTTTGACAATGCGAGGTGGGGAAAACATCTATAGGAGAGTTAAATCTTCATCTGTCATTTTAGGAAGTTGATACGTAGATATATAAGGTAGACTAAGTACATTATCTAGAAATGTACACTTAAATCAGAAGACACAGCCAAATGAATGACAAATAGTTGTATTTCAGGATTTGAGGTGTCCTTTTTAATAAGCTCTTGTTATGATGCAACCTGTAGATTGATGTGAATGTATTCATTTGATAAGATAATTTTATCATTTTGTAATGGATCATCACCTATTCTTGCTTATGTATGAGAAGCTTGTGTACATTGAGACAAATAAGGAAACCTATCATTTTATTTTTAGGAAACTAATAGATGAAACCAATCAAGCAGTAATTTATGTATGTATTCATACTTTTCTATCTTTTTTATATGAAGATCGCAGGATATCCTCTACCATACAAATACTTAACTGTACACACTCCTATCTTGTTCCTTGAAGAATTGGAAATAGGAAGTTCAGCTAAGATTTGTACTTTTCTTTTATTTATCCCTAGCACACGTCAGTTGAAAGTAGCTTTCAACAGTGGGAAAGAAAGGGTGAATCAGCTAGCCTGCCAGCTCCCTCAAATGGACATTTTCACAGTGAGATCACTCTGTTCTGTTCTAAGTAAAATGCCAGAACAGTAAACACATCCGTCTGTAAGTTAGGGACATTACAGAACCAAATCAGTGTTATGCTCAAGCTCACCCATTCTTTGGTGCCCTTTATGTATAGATTGTTTATATTCCATCATTTGAGTGTGCTACATCAGAATTTCCTAAGTGAGACAATGATCTTTAGAAAAAACGAAATAGAGTTTTGGGGACCCTAATAGATTTTAGAAACACTTCTAAAAAATTTTAGAAGGGATAAATATATCCCTTCTAAAAATGTCTTCATTATTCAGCAGATATTTTTAGAGACCCAACTGTGGTCAGGCACCATTTTGGATAATTGGATGGATACATCTGCCTCCTTGAGCTTACTTTCCAACGGGGAGACAGAAACAATAAACCAGTAATGCGACACATGAGACAAGTATATTTTAGTATTTTAGAGGATAAGAAGTGTTTTGTTTTTTTTTTAAAAAAAAGGAAACTGTAGAGCAGGATAAGGGGAAGGTTGTTGAAATTCTAATGAGGGAGGTCATCACTTTGAGAAACTGATGTTTAAAAGAGATCTAAAAGGTTAGGTATTTAGCTCTGTGGATATCTGGGGGAAAAGCATTCTAGGTAGAAGCGACTGCTCAACCAAGGCCACATGTAGACGTCTGGTACAAGTTAGGATTTTGATGGTTAGCACATTGAGAAGCCATTGGAGGGTTTTGAACAAAGATAGACAAGATGGCTGCAGAGTTGAGACTAGATTATAGCTAAGGAGACAAGGGTGGAAGCAGGGAAGCCAGCTAGAAGCCTATTGCAGTTAGATAGGTGAACGATTATAATGGCTTGGAAGAGGGTGGTCACAGGAGAGAAGGTGAAAATTGGTTCGATTCTGGATATCTTTGAAGACAGGACCAAAAGGATATCCTGAGGCCATTGCATCCTTGTGAATGTTGACTAACAGTGTCCTAGGAAGTCCTGCAATAAATACACCAATTACATTTCACGTAGCTTTTCTAAGTTTGTGACCTCAGAATCCTTTATAAAAGATACACAACAACCATTATTTTGTGGCACTGATGTTGCGCAGAACACATTTGGAAATGCTGTCATAGAAACCAAGACGATTTGTAAAACTAAGCATAGCCCGAGCTATTCTCCTCCAGATAAAACCTTATTCCATTTGATTTGATATATGCTATCTAGCATAACTTGAGAGTCTCACCTAAAACATGCAATTAGGATTTTGCAACTTTCTTTTTAATGTTGTAATTCTCATGAGACCTAAGGAAGCAAAGGGCAGTTCTTTATTTTTTTTTTTCTAAAAATATTCCTTTCTCTTTATTGAATAAACAAGAAGTCAATAAATTATCTACTTTCTTTGACTACAGGACATGCATTTTTCAGACACTTGTCAGGAGCATAGGATATATTTTCTGCATGAAAGCTCTGCTTTTCTCACTCCTAGTTTAAAACAGGGGAAAATTACTGGTGGCTTATAAAAAAAGTTTCATTTATTTATTGAGTCACTAAATCTAATTAGGTCTATTATTCTTAAAAACTCCATGGTAACTCACAAAACCAAAAAGACTGATTCACATACATTCCATACTTGAATAGCTTATTATTATTGCAGAATTCAGAGCACTGCCTTGCTTAAGAAGCTGTCAGAATTTCTATTCATTTCAAGAGTTTATAAATTAACTGTGGGAATATTTCTGGCTAGGGTGTGCTTGGTTCTGAAAGCCTTGGTATCTTCAATTTCTATTGCAGTTTTCTCTTTTAACTTTTAACCTTCTTACACCTTTATAATAGATTCACATTTAAAAAAATAGTCTGCTGGTCACAAAATTTATTTATTGTGGTTTAAAATAAGTGGGCAAGAACCACCCAGTTAACTTTTAAATTGATATTCACAGTTGGAAGCGTTTCAAAAAATTCAAACATTAGTTTGATGTGTCACATATGTGGACTTCTGTTGAACTCGGTTTTCTAATCTCATATTGAATATATTGGCTATTTATGGACAAGACGAAGAGTGTACTATGGAAACAGACTATGTTAAGCACAATTGATCAAAAAGTAATTTAGTTTTTTAGGAGCATATACTCTAAGACCACAGAAAACCTCATAGAATTCCAGAGATAAATTTTATAGATTAAGAAATAAAAAAGTACTCACAGCTCCATAATATCAAATGAATGCTAAAGATTCTTTCTCTTCCACTTCGTGACTTGTACCATCTGTTGACATCGCACAATTATGGAAAAATAACATCTTACTAAGGAGAGAGAAGCAGAAGGAGTACTTCAAGTAAACGACTAAAATACTTCTTATAGACACCAGCTTTCTCCATTTACACTTTCTCCATTTACACTTTCTCCATTTACACTTTCTCCATTTACACTTTCTCCATTTACACTTCTTCCATTTACACTTTCTCCATTTACACTTCTTCCATTTACACTTTCTCCATTTACACTTTCTCCATTTACACTTTCTCCATTTACACTTTCTCCATTTACACTTCTTCCATTTACACTTTCTCCATTTACACTTCTTCCATTTACACTTCTTCCATTTACACTTTCTCCATTTACACTTTCTCCATTTACACTTTCTCCATTTACACTTCTTCCATTTACACTTTCTCCATTTACACTTTCTCCATTTACACTTTCTCCATTTACACTTTCTCCATTTACACTTTCTCCATTTACACTTCTTCCATTTACACTTCTTCCATTTACACTTTCTCCATTTACACTTTCTCCATTTACACTTCTTCCATTTACACTTCTTCCATTTACACTTTCTCCATTTACACTTTCTCCATTTACACTTTCTCCATTTACACTTTCTCCATTTACACTTCTTCCATTTACACTTTCTCCATTTACACTTTCTCCATTTACACTTTCTCCATTTACACTTCTTCCATTTACACATCTTCCATTTACACTTTCTCCATTTACACTTCTTCCATTTACACTTCTTCCATTTACACTTCTTCCATTTACACTTCCTCCATTTACACTTCCTCCATTTACACTTTCTCCATTTACACTTCTTCCATTTACACTTCTTCCATTTACACTTCCTCCATTTACACTTTCTCCATTTACACTTTCTCCATTTACACTTCTTCCATTTACACTTCTTCCATTTACACTTCTTCCATTTACACTTTCTCCATTTACACTTTCTCCATTTACACTTCTTCCATTTACACTTTCTCCATTTACACTTCTTCCATTTACACTTTCTCCATTTACACTTTCTCCATTTACACTTCTTCCATTTACACTTCTTCCATTTACACTTTCTCCATTTACACTTTCTTCATTTACACTTTCTCCATTTACACTTTCTCCATTTACACTTCTTCCATTTACACTTCTTCCATTTACACTTTCTCCATTTACACTTCTTCCATTTACACTTTCTCCATTTACACTTCTTCCATTTACACTTTCTCCATTTACACTTCTTCCATTTACACTTTCTCCATTTACACTTCTTCCATTTACACTTTCTCCATTTACACTTCTTCCATTTACACTTTCTCCATTTACACTTCTTCCATTTACACTTTCTCCATTTACACTTCTTCCATTTACACTTTCTCCATTTACACTTTCTCCATTTACACTTTCTCCATTTACACTTCTTCCATTTACACTTCCTCCATTTACACTTCTTCCATTTACACTTTCTCCATTTACACTTTCTCCATTTACACTTTCTCCATTTACAGTTCTTCCATTTACACTTCCTCCATTTACACTTTCTCCATTTACACTTTCTCCATTTACACTTTCTCCATTTACACTTTCTCCATTTACACTTTCTCCATTTACACTTTCTCCATTTACACTTCTTCCATTTACACTTTCTCCATTTACACTTCTTCCATTTACACTTTCTCCATTTACACTTTCTCCATTTACACTTTCTCCATTTACACTTCTTCCATTTACACTTCCTCCATTTACACTTCTTCCATTTACACTTTCTCCATTTACACTTTCTCCATTTACACTTTCTCCATTTACACTTCTTCCATTTACACTTCCTCCATTTACACTTTCTCCATTTACACTTTCTCCATTTACACTTTCTCCATTTACACTTCTTCCATTTACACTTCCTCCATTTACACTTCTTCCATTTACACTTTCTCCATTTACACTTTCTCCATTTACACTTTCTCCATTTACACTTCTTCCATTCACACTTCCTCCATTTACACTTCCTCCATTTACACTTTCTCCATTTACACTTCCTCCATTTACACTTCTTCCATTTACACTTTCTCCATTTACACTTTCTCCATTTACACTTCTTCCATTTACACTTTCTCCATTTACACTTCTTCCATTTACACTTTCTCCATTTACACTTTCTCCATTTACACTTCTTCCATTTACACTTCTTCCATTTACACTTTCTCCATTTACACTTTCTTCATTTACACTTTCTCCATTTACACTTTCTCCATTTACACTTCTTCCATTTACACTTCTTCCATTTACACTTTCTCCATTTACACTTTCTCCATTTACACTTCTTCCATTTACACTTTCTCCATTTACACTTTCTCCATTTACACTTCTTCCATTTACACTTCTTCCATTTACACTTTCTCCATTTACACTTTCTCCATTTACACTTCTTCCATTTACACTTTCTCCATTTACACTTTCTCCATTTACACTTTCTCCATTTACACTTTCTCCATTTACACTTCTTCCATTTACACTTCTTCCATTTACACTTTCTCCATTTACACTTTCTCCATTTACACTTCCTCCATTTACACTTCCTCCATTTACACTTCCTCCATTTACACTTCTTCCATTTACACTTCTTCCATTTACACTTTCTCCATTTACACTTTCTCCATTTACACTTTCTCCATTTACACTTCCTCCATTTACACTTCCTCCATTTACACTTCCTCCATTTACACTTCCTCCATTTACACTTCTTCCATTTACACTTTCTCCATTTACACTTTCTCCATTTACACTTCTTCCATTTACACTTTCTCCATTTACACTTTCTCCATTTACACTTTCTCCATTTACACTTTCTCCATTTACACTTTCTCCATTTACACTTTCTCCATTTACACTTTCTCCATTTACACTTCTTCCATTTACACTTCCTCCATTTACACTTTCTCCATTTACACTTCTTCCATTTACACTTTCTCCATTTACACTTCTTCCATTTACACTTTCTCCATTTACACTTTCTCCATTTACACTTTCTCCATTTACACTTCTTCCATTTACACTTCCTCCATTTACACTTCCTCCATTTACACTTTCTCCATTTACACTTTCTCCATTTACACTTTCTCCATTTACACTTCTTCCATTTACACTTCCTCCATTTACACTTTCTCCATTTACACTTTCTCCATTTACACTTTCTCCATTTACACTTTCTCCATTTACACTTTCTCCATTTACACTTCTTCCATTTACACTTCCTCCATTTACACTTTCTCCATTTACACTTCTTCCATTTACACTTTCTCCATTTACACTTCTTCCATTTACACTTTCTCCATTTACACTTTCTCCATTTACACTTTCTCCATTTACACTTCTTCCATTTACACTTCCTCCATTTACACTTCTTCCATTTACACTTTCTCCATTTACACTTTCTCCATTTACACTTTCTCCATTTACACTTCTTCCATTTACACTTCCTCCATTTACACTTTCTCCATTTACACTTTCTCCATTTACACTTTCTCCATTTACACTTCTTCCATTTACACTTCTTCCATTTACACTTCTTCCATTTACACTTTCTCCATTTACACTTTCTCCATTTACACTTCCTCCATTTACACTTTCTCCATTTACACTTTCTCCATTTACACTTCTTCCATTTACACTTCTTCCATTTACACTTTCTCCATTTACACTTTCTCCATTTACACTTTCTCCATTTACACTTTCTCCATTTACACTTCCTCCATTTACACTTCCTCCATTTACACTTTCTCCATTTACACTTCCTCCATTTACACTTCTTCCATTTACACTTTCTCCATTTACACTTTCTCCATTTACACTTCTTCCATTTACACTTTCTCCATTTACACTTTCTCCATTTACACTTTCTCCATTTACACTTTCTCCATTTACACTTTCTCCATTTACACTTCTTCCATTTACACTTTCTCCATTTACACTTCTTCCATTTACACTTTCTCCATTTACACTTCTTCCATTTACACTTTCTCCATTTACACTTCTTCCATTTACACTTTCTCCATTTACACTTCTTCCATTTACACTTTCTCCATTTACACTTTCTCCATTTACACTTTCTCCATTTACACTTCTTCCATTTACACTTCCTCCATTTACACTTCTTCCATTTACACTTTCTCCATTTACACTTTCTCCATTTACACTTTCTCCATTTACACTTCCTCCATTTACACTTCCTCCATTTACACTTTCTCCATTTACACTTTCTCCATTTACACTTTCTCCATTTACACTTTCTCCATTTACACTTCTTCCATTTACACTTCCTCCATTTACACTTCTTCCATTTACACTTTCTCCATTTACACTTTCTCCATTTACACTTTCTCCATTTACACTTCCTCCATTTACACTTCCTCCATTTACACTTCTTCCATTTACACTTTCTCCATTTACATTTCTCCATTTACACTTTCTCCATTTACACTTCTTCCATTTACACTTCCTCCATTTACACTTCTTCCATTTACACTTCCTCCATTTACACTTTCTCCATTTACACTTTCTCCATTTACACTTTCTCCATTTACACTTTCTCCATTTACACTTCTTCCATTTACACTTTCTCCATTTACACTTTCTCCATTTACACTTTCTCCATTTACACTTTCTCCATTTACACTTCTTCCATTTACACTTTCTCCATTTACACTTTCTCCATTTACACTTTCTCCATTTACACTTTCTCCATTTACACTTCTTCCATTTACACTTTCTCCATTTACACTTTCTCCATTTACACTTTCTCCATTTACACTTCCTCCATTTACACTTTCTCCATTTACACTTTCTCCATTTACACTTCTTCCATTTACACTTCTTCCATTTACACTTTCTCCATTTACACTTTCTTCATTTACACTTTCTCCATTTACACTTTCTCCATTTACACTTCTTCCATTTACACTTTCTCCATTTACACTTTCTCCATTTACACTTTCTCCATTTACACTTTCTCCATTTACACTTCCTCCATTTACACTTCCTCCATTTACACTTCCTCCATTTACACTTTCTCCATTTACACTTCCTCCATTTACACTTCCTCCATTTACACTTCCTCCATTTACACTTTCTCCATTTACACTTCTTCCATTTACACTTTCTCCATTTACACTTCTTCCATTTACACTTCCTCCATTTACACTTCCATGCTTCAAGAGCTGGCACAGTTACTTGCATGTGTTTTCCAGTTGTACCATCCATTCGCTTAGCAAACATTTATCCTATTCAGTTTGCTTATAAGTTTTAAACTAAACATAATGAACCCTTACAGAGAAGAGTAAGGGGGAGGAGGCATGCTAAGTAAAGAAATAAAGCCCTAATAGAGCAATCACTTTTGCTGTGTTTTGGTTAATTTCATCTCCAGAAAGCTAAACATAATTCATCTCTTTAGTGCATTTTTTTTCTTTCACCTGAGGATCTTTGACAAGATTATTTTTAATCTTTTACAGAGACACCAACCTCACAACCATTTTCGCATATAAAACACTAGAAAGGTTGACAAAAGGTAGTTATGTCCACTCTGATATATTTTTCCTCCCTGAACTTATTGAAGGAGCTCAGGGAAAAAAAACAGAAGGTGTCTATTCAGTCATATTTCTGACCATGGTGACTGTGGATTTGTGTATAATTGTTTGTAAGACATCAGTTTTTAATAGCCCCCCGATTTTACCCTTTGCTCCCAATGAGATTTTTCTTGTTTAAGATTGGAGCCCTTGAACGTGGTATGGGGTGAGGGTTTCAAGCCTGACTCCAGATTCCCAAGGGCACCCAATAATATTTGACATAATAGGCAGAATATCTTGCTACTGCTAGAGGGAGACAGGTCAGTATTTCCCAGGTGTCATGAAGAGGGTTTCTACATAATTACCAGATTTATTTTATCTGTATCATTCTTCATCATTTATTCTAATGCCAAATTCATATTTCTAGTGCATTCGGCAATAGTCCTAAATTAATATATGTTTCTTCTCCTCTGAATTAGGGGGCTTTCTCCACTGAATTTCTTCTCAAACTCCTAGCTGGACCTGGGGCTCTGCTTTGGCCACGTCAGGAATGAGGAACATGATTAGGCAGCCCAAGTGGTCGCTTCCATCCCTTGTGTAAAATGCTCTTGGGTGTGGACCAAATTGAGAGCCCCGTGTTAGGGACCGCCATCCTACCTGGAGAAAACACCATTAATTCTTGGTGACCGCCACACGATGTGGACTGAAGCAGTGGAACAGGTTGGGGGAGAATATCTGGGGAGAAGGCGAGATCTGCACGCTTGTTAGATCTACCCCCACCCCAGAACATTTTACTCCTAGTGTTTACGTAATCTTTGTTAGTACACCAGTCTCATTATACTGTAGGTAATTGAACACGCACTCAACAGTGTGTTTTGTTCATTTCATTTTCACTCCCATAATTTTCTGCATGTATTCTATAACTGAGTTAATATGCACATATTTTATGTTTTCATATCTTGTGATAAGCAACTGTACATTTATACTTAAATTTAATTATATTTAGATGTTTTTTAATTATGGGAATATAGATGGGACTCTTCCTTTACATTAAGCAAAAGGTATTTTATTAGAGGTAATGAGGGCCGTAAGTGTTGAGCAACTTAATAAAGAAAATAGCTCTAGGAAACACGTTATTCAGCATTTGGGATGAAGTAGTTAGTTTTATTCAGGCTGATAAACAGACCACTCTCTCCGGATTGGAAAGAAGTCATCCCAGGTTTTGTATCCCTCCAGGACAGGTCACAGAGTAAGCAGTGTATGAAAACACAGTAATAGTCCGGAACCCTTTGTGTTCTGCAAGGCAGATCGTACACAGACGTATTTCTCTAATTTGAGCACATGCAGTGTTTGCCAATTTCTGTGGTGTAAATACTCCTATGACAGCCAATTTTAAGCTGCAGCTGTGGTGCCCCTGAGTATGGAATTTGGAGGAGATTAACACACTTCAAGGGTTTGTTAATCACACAAATAATAGTAAAATCTAAAATGCATAAGAAGTGAAAATCTTTGAGTATTACCTTGGTTTATTAAAATTTAATTATAATTTTATAGAACTTATTTTTGGGTGATTACTATGTTTCACAAATGACCTGCAAAATTTCTGAAAACTTCTCTTCCCACGAGTAGGTAAGAGCACACTTCAGCACACCCCCAGGTCTCCACCCACAGTTTCTGACACAGTGAGTCTGGGCCAGTGCCAAAGATTCCTGTCGCCAACCATTTCCCTGATGATACTGGTCCTGCTGGCCCCAGGCCCACATTTTGAGAACCCCTGACAAAGAGTGACTGAAGCCCAGAGGAAATAAGCTGGTTTTCACTTCTGCCAAAGGATGGGGGAAAAACCAGAAAAATGAGATAGGATCATTCTAAACCTTAGGATTTTGAAAGACAAAGGGAATCCGTGGTTCACGGACCATTTCAATCAGATATCAATATTTTTAAATAAGGATTTCCTGAACTCCCAACATGATTGGTTAGTGTGTACAAACTTGTCAACACCAAAAGCAAAAGTAAGGGGAAATAAAAGTTTTCTCCTTAACATCAAATATGAAAAAACCAGGATTCTGTCCAGCAGTAGTTACTCCTAATATTGCTATTACCCACTTGTTTCTCTTCCTATTTCCATAATGTTTGTATAGTTCATTATAGCGTATAAAGAATGCTCATATACATTAATTCATGAGTACTAATTAAGTATTTGAATTTGGCAGGATTTTGCTCTATAGTGTATCCTTCTTTTAAAATGTGTAAAACTTCTAAATAGATAAAATGTGCTTATCATTTTGAAAAATATTGTTTTATAAAAAGTAAAATCAACTGTGACTAAACTGAGGATTACTTTATAATCTGTTTTGTTGCAAGAGGTGATTGAATGCAATGATTCAGAACATCAAATGATGTCAGCTAGCCAAACTGTATACATTGAATGAAGTGATAACCTAGAATCCAACAGCCTCAGTCAGAAAAAAAATAGTTGTAACTTCAGTTACAGATGGAAAATCACCTTTTTAAAATAACAAGCTTCCTTTATTTAAAACCTGTTATCAGCACTTCTATTATGACACTTACCACACCATGCTGTAATTGATAATTGTTGTTCAAAAATAACCCCTTAAACCATGACCTCCTTGAGGTTAGGGAACATTTAATGTATCTTCTGTTTGTTTATTTTATTTTCTAATGCAAAATACTAGGTTCTTAATTGATGTTTCTTTGAACTCATACACATAGGAGTACATGGAGGAAATATGTTTATGAAATTAGAAAAAGAAACAAAAAATCTTGACTCAATTATTTTTGGTTGAGGGGCTGGAAGGATAAAATTTTTCTTTATGCCACATTCCTCTCAGTCTTGGCAGTGATTTTTAAGTTAAGTGTGCATTAAATTCAACAGGGGAGCTTTTTAAATATCAAAATTCTTGGTCCCTGTCCCTGGGCAGTTTAATTTCATTAAGCTTAGGGCTGAGTCCTGGAGTCTGAGTTTTAATAAGAATCCCAGATAATTCTTACTGATTCAGATCATTCATAAACCACACTTTGGGAATATTACTGAAGGTAGAAATACAGAGATAGACTCGCAGCAAACTGCTATTGATCTCTATCCAGATCTGGATAATGATATTGATAAATTTAGCATCCTGTGAAAATTATATGTTGATAATTCTCTTTTTGAAAGAGATTAAGTTAATTTTGATGAATGCCTCATATTTCAATGAGTATTACCATTTTTTCTTTATTATATTTTATGACTAGTTAACAGTTATTTGTCACCAGTCACCCACAAATGGAGGTAAAGGTTTATAAGGGCACACTTCAAGTTACATAACTTATCACCGTGAATATATTGGGGTCATCAAGTACTGATCATCGTAAGATAATCATTTTGTATTTAAAAGTAATAGCATTAATCATAAAATTTTCATTTGTCATCATACTGATGACACAGACACTTCCATAAAGGTGTTTCATCGTTTAGTATTTGTGAAAGGATCCGTATAGCAAGTTCAATTTTGAATATGCATTGTATTGTCCGAAAGATGGATTTAGTCAGGCTGTTTAGAAATATATGTTCTCTCAGGGAGCTGCCGATTTCAGGTGTGAGGGGAAATACTTTTCTTCTAAATCTATAAATATAAAGGACACTATTATTCATTTTTTTCCTTGCCATTTTATTGTTAGATCCTCTTGTTTTGTTTTGTTTTTTTAACATCTTTATTGGAGTATAATTGCTTTACAATAGTGTGTTAGTTTCTGCCTTATAACAAAGTGAATCAGTTATACGTATACGTATATCCCCATATCCCCTCCCTTTTGCATCTCCCTCCCACCCTCCCTATCCCACCCCTCTAGGTGGTCGCAAAGCACTGAGCTGATCTCCCTGTGCTATGTGGCTCCTTCCCACTAGCTATCTATTTTACATATGGTAGTGGATATATGAAAGGGCACTAATATTTTATAGCACGTTGAATATTCAGAGTGCTTCAAAACGTTTATTAACTATGGTGATCATTATAAACAGTCTGTGAGAAGGATACAGCTCTGAAATCCCCTGCACCAGGGGTTGTAAGAAATGGCTGGGGTTTGGGGGAAAAGACTGTAAAAAACCTTGTTAATAATAAAGGGAGAATCTTCCAGGTGACACCATGCCAAGGATTGCTCATTTTTCACTAAAAGTAAGAAAACCGCATGAAACACTTCACAACCCCAGAAGTTATCCACGGGCATTTACGGGCACTTTTCAACAGATATTTATTTTTCCCAGAACATGTTGAAGGAGAATTACACCTCCAGCACTGGCCTGGCTGGAACAATTAGCAATTAAGTGCAGAAATAGCTCAAGTGACAGAAATATGGTTCATGAAGTCTGTTCTTCAAAGACTGAACTTTGAACAATTTTAGACAGAGACTAAAAGTCATCATCAATCATGAGAGAAGACAGAGAGGACCTCATTCTGGATTAACATGAACCACTGTGGCATGTTGTAGACTATCATGAACCCAGACTTAGGACAAGGAGTGATATAGGCACAAGGAAATCATAGAAAAGGAAGATTCATGTCAGAAAGAAAGACAGTAGTTCAAGGGTGGTTAAGTAACTCACCATTGTCTCAGAGGGAGAGAATGTGTCCATTGAAATTCATCCCAAGCAGTTACATCCTTCATTTATTATTTGCATTTATTGGAGCCAGTTTTTGGCCCATTTTCTATTAAGGCTCCTGTTTTACCATAAAGTAAACACCTTGGTTACTCATCAAGAGTGCTACTTGAAATATGTATTTGGTTGCATCCTGATACTTCTGCTGAGGTCCACGTCGGGGAAGTCGGGTCTGGTTGAATGGTGTCCCCATGGCTATTGCCTAATTGGAGCACACTGCCCCTTAAAATTGATACTATACTGTGTGAAAGTGCATGGTATTGGATGGCTAACTTCATCGTCAGTATGGTCAAAGCAATCTCTGCATTTTCTTTCCTGAGGTCCTTAGCCACTTTTTAAAAATGACAGACATGACCACGACCAATGATATTTTTTCCCCCTTAAATCAAGTAGTGTGTTTTATATCAATGGGAGTTTAATTTGTAAAAAGCACATTTTTATAAGAAAAAATCGTGTCTATTTAATAGATTGTGGCTGATTAATTTCTTAGTCCTACTGTTTAGCTCTTTTATTTTTCATTCAAGTTGAATTTATGTGTCTATAGTGATAGAATCGTAATACTTATTTCCATAAATGACATTGGCCTTCAACTCACTCTTTTTGCTTAATTTTTTAACATCTTTTTTTAAAAGACAACTGTAAATAACACACAGTTCAACCATTCACTCACTAATCAGAATTAAAAATAATTGAAATATTGGGTGTAAACTATCACTTTTTTGTTTTGAATTGATTTAGAAAATCATCAGCTACCTTTCAGAAGACATTTATACAAAGGACTGTGTTAAACAGTTCTACCCAAAAGTGGCTTACATTCTAGGATAGATATACATGAAAATATTTTCATAATGGTAAATTGTGAATTTTTATCTGTTTTGCTCTCTCATTACATTATTCTTCCAGGTGTTTTGCTTTAATCAAAATAAAGCTTCATGATAAATTAAATCAAAAAATTTCCACTAGTAGTTTAAAATAGTATTACAGTGTGAATACAACATATTTATTCTCAAGGCTTACTCAATTTTGCTTAAAATGCAAGTTTAGGGAATATTGTGAAAAATCTTCATGTCGATTTATGGGAAACTCTAGATAAATGGGCTTATTTCCAGAAAACCATAACATTCCAAAATAATGCAATAAAAATCTCTTAATATTAATTGATGCAGTGTTTGTCAACTTTGGCAGTGCATGTTGGGTCAGATACTTCTTGTTTGGTGGAACAGGGGTGACTATCTGGGTATTTTATGTTATTTAAAATTTTTTTTACATCTTTATTGGAGTATAATTGCTCTACAATGGCGTGTTAGTTTCTGCTTCATAACAAAGTGAATCAGCCATACATATATATATATCCCCATACCTCCTCCCTCTTGTGTCTCCCTCCCACCCTCCCTATCCCACCCCTCTAGGTGGTCACAAAGCACCGAGCTGATCTCCCTGGGCTATGTGGCTGCTTCCCACTAGCTATCTGTTTTACATTTGGTAGTGTATATATGTCCATACCACTCTCTCACTCTATCTGCGTAATTTAGATGTTTATCAGCATAGCTAGATACCAACTGTGATGTGTCACCACTTAATATGTCTCTGGACATTGTCATATGTTCCCTGGGAGGCAAAATTGTCCCAGGTTGAGAAACATTAAATTAAAGGAATCAGTGGCTGAAGATTTTCTCACAAAGAAGACACCATGCCCAGTAGTTTTCCAGGTAAATTTCACGAAACATTTAAAGTACAGATGGCTGCAATTTTATTCAAACACTTCCAAAGAACTGAAAAGGAGAAAATATCAATTGATAAGGCCAAGGTAACTCTGATGCCCAAACAGATAGGGACAGGATAGGTAAAGGAAAAATCTCAGATCGTTATCTCTTACGAAGGTAGGTACAAAAATCCTGAACAAAATGATTTACAAACTAAATGCAATGGGATATAAGATGATACTATGACTCAAAATAAACTCAAAATAAACTCAGAAAATTGAGTTTATTCCCAAAATACAAGGGAGGTTTAATATTTGAAAGTGTTACCATTTACCACATTTACAGATAAAGCAGTACACAGAAGTCGTATGATTACCCCGATAGAAGCAAGAGAGGTAGTTGGTGAAAATTTATACTCCTTTATGATGAAGACACGGGGCAAAGTAGGAGCAGAAAGAAGCTTCCTTCAAGTGATAAATTATACCAGGCTTGCTATTGAAAGCATATCTAAAAGTATATCTACTAAAAATCTACAGGAAACATTATTTTTAATAGAAAAACATGGTATTTTATTTAAAATCAGAATTAAAAAAAGATCTCTGCCATCACCTTTTCTAAACTTATACTGAAGCTCCCTCCTAGGGCAAAATGGAGATATAAAAGATATATAAAACAGTTTCAGGAACATGAAGCAGAAAATAAAACTTTTATTATCGTTAAATGATATAATTGCTCACACAGAAAATCCACCGTATGTACTAATTATCAGAAATACAAGAGAGTTTAGCAACCTAGCAACAAATATGTATATCTGTAATTCTGTACTTTAGCAGTAATTTTTAAAATGTAATTTGAAAAGCCCCCTTTAGAATGGCAATGAAACAGAAATTGCTAGGAATACATCTTCTAATAGATTTACAAGACCAATATTGAAAATACTAAAGAACTTTAATGGAAAAGTCATTTAAAAATCTAAATAAATGGAGACGTCTTATATGTGAAAACCCAGTATCAAAAATATATCAATACTGTCCCCCAAAATCTCTAAATTCAATGTCATTCTGACCAAAATACCAACAGGAGATTTTATTGGACCTTGATAAGCTGAGTAAAACATATTTGTGAAAGAATAATGTACCAGCAATATCCAAGGCACCCAGGAGGCAGAATAACAGAATGATAAGATCTAGATAAAAATATTTATTATGGAATTATAATAATAAAGCAGGCACATTATTAAAGCATGGATAGACAGACCAGCATGACGTAGTAGAGATGCCACATATATATGGCTCCATGGATCAACGAAAACAGAAGGGATCCTTCAATAAATGGTATTGAGACAACTGGTTATTCAAATTTTTAAGAAAAGATATTAAGATTTCCATTTCAAAACATTTAAAATTATAATTAAATTAGGCTAAATTTAAAGACGAATATGAAAAGGAAACTTTGAAACTTTTAGAATAAAATTAAAAATATGCTTCCTTCACATAAGAATTTCTTAAATAAAACACAATCATCAAGGGTACTAATCACAGCAGAAAAGTACAGTTAATAAGTAACAGTTAAGAAGTTATGTTCATCGAAAGATAACAAAGAAATATAAAGCCAGAACTAACCAGCAGTAGGTATCCCCGAGGAATGTAAGTGACAAGTGATTTGTACAGAAAACATAATCATTCCAAGAAGAACAAGCACGAGAAAGCTCAATAGGAAAATGCGCAAATGTTGTGAATTGACCTGTTAAAAATGAGGAAACCGAACATAGCCAGTTAGTGTATCAGAGATCCAAATATTCAACCTCACCAGTAATCAGGACAGTGCAACTGAAAACCTTAGGTGCTGTTGGATGCCTGCTAGATCGGGAAATCCTGTACCCTGCAGCAATGGCACATGTTAGAATAGATGCTGTTTGGTGAGAAATCCTATACCATGCTCATGGAAGGATGCACTGATACTACTATTTGGAAAACAATCTCCTCTTTTAAAAAAATTCAGTACCCTTGCAATTCCACTAGTAGGGTATATATATATTCCTAGAGAAACTCTTACATATGTAACACCAATTTCCCATTAAATAACATTGAAAATTCTTTGGATACTTGTATGTTAACTGGGAAAATATCTCTGCCCAAATTACTGTTGTCTTATAGATTTCCTGAATAAAATCTGATGAAGATGATTAGCATAATTACAAATATTACACTGTTTGTAGAAAACAAAGCAAAATGGTAGATACCTTCAGTGAATTTATTCTGTTGAATTTTTTTCACCCATTTTATTTTATTCAACACTTATGTATAAAATAGAGATAGATGCACAAATGCATCCAAATGCTCACAGATCACTACAGTAATATGAATAAAAAGTCCTGTAGCAAATTTTATAGTATTCACAAAAATACTGTCGCTAGATCAGAGCTCTTATTTTGTTGATTGATTTATTAGCAGTCAGATGACAGAGCCACTGATGACTTGCTTCTCAACCCGATTCATATCATGTGAGGAAAGTAAAGTGTTAAAATATGCA
Organism: Lagenorhynchus albirostris; assembly: GCF_949774975.1. Classification (NCBI taxonomy): domain Eukaryota; kingdom Metazoa; phylum Chordata; class Mammalia; order Artiodactyla; family Delphinidae; genus Lagenorhynchus; species Lagenorhynchus albirostris. The sequence goes on along the minus strand of NC_083115.1, from coordinate 27,230,989 downwards.
TGCGTGTAGGATCTGTCTTCTTTAAAGAAACCGTTCTATTCCCTGATTACTAAATAAGCCATGGCTTTAGTTCAAAATGTTATGTCGAAATAAATGTGTAATTGGAGGTATGTTTTCATTAACTAGGATCATCATCTAATTAATAGCTATACACTTAACAATAACACTGGTATGAACATTACTGAATATACTGATGTTGAATTGTAATCACCCTATGCACATTTCACTTTTGGGGAGAGGGAGTGAATAACTACTGCCTTGCTTCCAGTTTAACTCAGAATCTAAATGTAGAATAAATTGGGTGCATCATTCCTGACACATATATCTAAAATGTAATGTTGTATCCAGTGATACAGATTCAGTCATGTTTCATAAGGACAGACTTTGTTCCTACCCAAGAAAATCTCAGGGCATCGCTGCCATATTGCTTCTGGACAGACTCTGTGGAGAGCCACTGGGCAGAAGTCCAGCCTGTCAGACTACCCACCATCCAAAGCCATCCTAATAGACAGTGTCTGATGATCTGTGCATTTGTCATTTTGGAGATATTTCAGAAATGGTAACTACAGCATCCTCAATATCTGTTCCAAGGTTTAGGTAAGTTATGTTATTTGAGGGAGGCTGGGGGAAATCTTTCATCAGCTCTTAAGACCACACCTTAGAGGCAGCAGTCCTTGAAAACTCACCAAGATGGGATTAGATCCATACACAGACTCCGTTGCACAAGACCAACTGAAAGGGCTGCTCAGTGCTGAGTATCAAAGTGTTGACCGAAAGCAGCTGGAGTTTTGCCTTAACTCAATTTGACTCAGAGGCTCCTGGCGAAAGCTGGACACCCCAGTGTGCATATGTTGCCAGCAGCTGTGGGGAAGGATTATGGCTGACAGGAAAAGGCTGATTTTGACAGGAATCCACTTGGGCTTTTCACAAGTCTCTACTCCATCTCCAAGTCCTACTATTCCTGTCCTCTTGTCTTGCACCTCCCTTCCAGGAGATTTTTCTAATACTATATTCTCTGTAGAACACGGTCCTTTTTTTTTTTTTTAGGAGTCTGTGGGATTCCCTGCAAAATTTTGCTTCCCTTTTGAGTTTCAGTGTCTGATCTTAGAATCCTCAGAATTGGGTTCTGCTGTCTAACCTCATCCATCACCACTCTCTAATACTCGCCTTCTACCCCAGATGGCGTCATCCCTTCATTACACCACCCACAAGCTGTCAATAATTTCCCCCCGTGTTTTGGTTAATACCAGTTTACCTTGAAAAGTCTTCTTTCCTCAAAGTCATTCAGATATTCAAGTTGCACCAGTTTGTATTTATCACATGGAATTTCCTCTCCAGAGCTTTCTTCTGGTTATTCTAGTCTTCATTTTTTACTTGCATTTTTACTCAGTATCATGTATTTTTTCTTTTGATCTCCCTTCACCTTTTATTTTGCTTTTTTATGACATTGGTGGTTTTCTTTTTAAGTTTTGGTTAAATATACGTAGCATGAGATTTGCAGTCTCTACCATTTTCAAAGGCATGGTTGAGTTGTGTTAAGTACATTCACGTGGCAGTGCAAGCATTACCACCAACCATCTACAGAACTTTTTCATCTTTAAAGACTGAAACTCTCTAAATACTAAAAGCATCTCCCCATTTCCCACTCCCTTCAGCCCCTGGCAGCCATCATTCTACTTTCTGTCTCTGTGAATTTGCCTATTCTAGGTACCTCATATAAATGGAATCGTATAATAGTTTTCTTTCTGTGACTGACTTATTTCACCTAGCAAAATGTCCTTAAGGTTCATCCGTGTTGTAACATGCGTCAGAATTTTTAAATTACCTTTCTATTTATTTCTTGTATGTTAGTTTTGTCTTCTCGAGAGGATTGTAAACTCCTTTAAGTAACTGCTTCTAATTTTGAATCTCTCATATATTCTTTGTGCTTTCACAAGCTCTGTGAGGTATTCAGTTAGTAGATGAGGATGTCAAGAAAGAGTGAAATTATATTTTGAAAAGTTTGAAAAAGAGAATTTTGTAATTATCTGACTAGGGTGTTGGGCAATTTGGGGACCTTTCTATTTACCCTTATATTTCAAGTCACAGACACCTAGCTTTTTCTTGATCTCCTTTGCAAACTTTGCACTTACCTCTGAAGTCCTCACAGCACTGAATCTTCAAAGCTGTTAGTGCCCCTCTTTCTTCTATAATCTCTTGGTCTTTAGAATATCCTAGCTACTAAAGATTTCCAAATCTAAGTTCCTGGACTTGTCTTCTTCATGATTTCTCAGCACTACAGATGCCTAAACCTCAGCAGAATGAAAACTTGAATGTATCCCCCCTTCGACTCCAAATTTCCTCACGACTGTCACACCTTCACTTCTGACTGCTCAAGGCTTTTGACCTCATTTTTGACTCCTAATTCTTCTTTACTTTCCAAATAAAATAGCCAACAGCTGTCTTCAGTGTTCACTCCTTAATGTGTTTTCTCTATTTCCATAATCAATATCTCAGCCCAGTCCTCCATAATCTCAATGACATGTGCCTTTAAGAGTCTGTGGTTTTTTCATCTCTTTCTGGTATAACTTGGCTTCGATTTGCTCCAAATACTGCCGATGCTAAATCTCTCTTAGTAAGGGATGGGTTTTGTCACGTCATTTTCTTTAAGAACAACTTACAGAAGTTCTTTTATTTGCATCTTGTACCAAGATAGATACCTTCAAATATTTTAAGGGGTAGCATATGGACCAGATATGAGACAGTCTTCAAAGTTCTAGACAGAATAACTTGGGTAACATTGAAGAAATCACTGAGCCAGTTTTTACTTGCTGTATGGAATATATATTTGTAATTATTACAGGTGTTTATAAATATAATTGGTTACAGGAAAGTGATACTTTTCAAATGAAGGGGGTCTTGGAAAATAGATACCTAATGAAGAGCTTCCTAACTGGGTAGAAGTGGAATTAACCTCCAGAATTCCTTCAAATTATGAAATATTTGGACTCACGTAAGGGCAACATTTGCACTGAGCAGTTAATCTCATATATCATAATGTCGTGACTTGGCGTTGCTCAAGGAAAGCCAAACTCTGCAGAATCTTGAGAGCATTTTACTTCCCCTGGAATGGCCTTCATCAAGCTATCCTCATCCTGAATGGACCCCCGTCATTGACATTGCTCCTTTCCAAGGAGCTTTCATCGAATGGCTTGGACACAAATAAATTTTTCACTCTCTTGGATTTCTTTAACACATATTATCATAACTTTATGGTACTGGTTAAAACTCCCTAGCTGTGTCATCTGTGCATGGCATTCCTTCCAAGCTACGTTTATTAAGGTCAGTAATGGGAATCTCTGCTGATTTTGTGTCGGCCATATTGTCTATCCCAATGTGATACGTAGTGCCTCAAATGTGCATATTTGTTGGGTAGATTGGGAAATGTAGCAAGATGCATATTGGAACGTTAGTTCTTGATGACTTATTCATTAGAGTGGAGTGACGTTTTTAAATATGTGAGAATTACCAATCTATGAATTACTTTAATAGTCAGGGGAAAACAATGAGTTTTAAAAATGTGAATTAAAATTTTATAACTTAGTGAGCACTAAGTGAATTCTGCTCATTTGATGGGGACAGTATAGATATATATGAATTAATGTAGCCATAATAAGAATACTACCAGCTCATAAGCAATGAACTAGGAGGGCACAGAGAAAGTACCAGGTCGTTCTATCTGTAGGGTCAGGCAAGGGGTAGAAGAGAAATTACCTTAAACCCTAAGGATATTGATTCAGGTGGAGGAGAGAAGTGATTTCAGAAAAAAAAAAAAAAAAAACAAGTAAAATCTAGGATTTAATAGATTACAATACTCATGAAGCAAAAGCTAGGCCAAAGACAAACCTTAATAACTCAGAGCTAAGAGACATCACTCTGCTCTACATTTCCCCTTCAACGGTGTCTTACTGCTTCCCTGTTATCCTTCTCAAATACTCTCTGAGTAGGGTGGCCAAGAAAATTTTCCTAAAAATGAAATTGATCAGTCAATATCTTGCTTTAAAGGCTCCTATACCCTAACTCAGTATGCGTGCATCATTTGTTCATGGGAAATAGGCATGATGTGATGTAAAATTTATTATAATTATAGGGCAATTGTACTGAGAAGCATTTTGGAGGGTTTTTTTTTTTTGAAACTTCTAGTATGAACCCATCACACTTGAACTTTTTTCCCCAGAATGCCTAATGCTTCAAAGTCCAATGAAAATGTTCTTGAAAATCATTGAAAACTATTTTCAGCTCTACAGTTCCCTCCAGAGCTTCGCTGAGTAGCCAAAGGTACACAATTCTGCCAACTTCTGTATTTCTCCAGCACTCTCTTAATTAAGTGTTGAGGTTAGTATGCAAATGAGTATTTTTAGTTAGTAACCCAAGAATCTTTGTTGCCGCTGCGAGGGATAAAAGTTTAAGAATTTGAAATTTCATGCTTTTTTGATCTACTATTCCTCCATCTTTCAATGCAAAGATTATTTTGTGGGGAATGAGTCACAAATGCCAACAGAAGAACTTTCAAACCACCATGCGGTAAATGAAAGCAAAATTTAGAAAAGTAGATAGCCAACACTCGGGAAAGAGGAAGGTAGATAACTAGGCAGAAGTGGTGTTAATAGTTTCTTTCAGTTGTGAATGTGGATTTGCTCTGTTTTCACATTCTATATTTTGTAGTGTGTGTGCATGTGTGTGTGTGTGTGTGTGTGTGTGTGTCCGTCCTTCTAGGTCAGATCACACTTATCTTACTCTGCCCAGCCTAAAACGTCAAGACATCATTCACACACCCAAAGAAAGCACTGTTCTATTTTAAACGGGATGAAATAATTTGTGTGCTTTTATTTTGTGTCTCCTTCAGATGCTCTGACACATCTAAGGTATTTAGAGGACTTTCCTTCTCTTTGTTCTTTATCGTGCTGACAGAACAAGAAATTTGGTCCAGTAGGTTGCTAACCATCATTTTTGTCACCATCCTGTGCTTTGTAAATCTCTTTTTATCCAACACATCAGTACGAACATTTCAACCTGTAGGAGTAGCCCTGTAAGAAAGAATTTACTGCATCAAATAGAATATGTGTCCTTTTTGCTCTTTTACAAAAACAAAGAGTAGAACATCATATTGATTTCATGAATCGTCTAATAGGGAAGACAGGGCTAAGCCATCTGGTTTAGTTTTAATTTTAAAAAAGATTTTCCTTATATCAAATATATATATATTCGTTAATATATATTAACATATATATGTTAATAAAGCATAAGAGGAAAGAATAATTTGGGCACCAAAAGCAGTATAAATTCATATTCAATCTTAATATGATTGTTATATTTACTTGGTAGAAATGTTTTGAGAAAATATTTTTTTTTATATTAGTGTGCTTCTAGGGGCCGTACATATAGATGATTATAACATGGGTTTTATCTAGTTCTATTAACAATGCTGTTTAAAGAATGACAATGGAAAATTTAATAATATTTAATAATGTCAATAACCTGCTCTTGGACTGAAATCCATCCACTAGGCCTGTGGGTAATGTACAGTATTGACATGTATTTTAAATGAGGTGTCCCACAGTTAGTTCTACTTAAGCTACTTAAAATATTCCACCTCCAAACATTTATTTGGAAAGGTACAGTCTATAAAGAAGAAGTATGACTGGAAAAGGGGAGCACAGTTTATAAGTCTTATAATGATCATGCATTCTGGATAAAATCCCTCCTCCTTTATTTCTTCTATTTATATCCATTTCATCATATCTTAAATTTTTAAAGATATTTCTGCCCACTCTAAAAACCTTCAACAGGCTGAATTATTATTTCAGTTTCCCCCGGCCCATATTCACTTATTCACAATCCCAGGCACACATTTTGAAAATTAAAATTCCAAAGCTAAAACAGTAAGTTCTCTGAAGATGTGTTCTCTATGGACGTATGTTTATCATATGGAAATGCGATGGATTCCTGCCTCCCGACTTGCCATGGTTTCAGGATCTGGACACAGCCAGGAAGATTATGTAGAACAGGACAGAAACCATTTTGTTCATAGTAACTACCTGTACTGCTTGCCTGTGATTATTTCAATTTCCCTCTGCTGTTTCTCTGATTAAGTCTTCATTCCCTAATGCATTGCACTTTGAGTTCCTATTATTCTTGGCTGTTTTGCTGGTTCTTGTGTGAAACTGCTGAAAAGGTAGCGCAAGTACTAACTGTTCTAAGTGACAGTGTGACATCCATGAACATCCCCCTGGAAATGGAAGGCAGCACACGAGGCAGGAGCACGGCTTCCCGTTGGGTGAGAGTGGAATCTGAATTTGGTAAATAGCGAACCGAGCGCTCACTCAACGTACAATTCCTATTTTTGTATCCTTCTTCCTAATCAAGAAGAACTTAGATTCTTTTTCCATCAAATTACCCTCAGTTCATTTCTCAACCTTATTTTACCAAGACATGAAAACCTGGAGGGCTTTCTTCTGTAATTTTAATGGTGATACCAACCAGAGAGTTTGAATCTACATATTTGAACATCAGGATAAGAAGAGCTTATGGCCTTATTGCTTAAAATATTGAAACCAAGAAAAAATTGTAACTATGTATACTGTTCATTCATTCATTCACTCATCCATCCATCAGACACATACTTGGCTGCCTAGTGTAGTGGACTCAGGCTTTAAAGACATAGTTTCGTATTTCTAGTAGGTTACAGTCTCATTTCAACTAATGAATGAACAATTACAATATAGAATGGTAGGGCTTTAGAGCTGCACGAATGGGGGTAGGGAGCATCCCTGTTCAAGAGCATCTCTCTAACTGCAGGATACAGGGAAATTCCTAATGAAACGCCTGCCCGCGCTCAGTCTTGGAAAACAATTATGACCTGATGTTACCTAAACAGTGAAGGAAAGTGTGAGACAAGAATCTTTCTAGGTCCTCAAAACACCTATAGGAAGGCAAAGGGGTGAGGGAGCAGGGCATATTGGGGAGATTTTAAATCCTTTTTATGTGACTGCAGCCTGGTCATAAAGGCATGTCCTGATATGAGGCATGAACACTCTGTCTCCACACATGTATACTGATAACCTTGGGCTCTAGATGGACAGATGAGAGATGTGTAGACAGCCAGATTATAGATTATATAGATATATTCATAGATGGAGGATAAAGATGATAGATAGATAGATAGGTAGATAATAAGTAGATAGAAGATAATAGATGATGGATGGATAGCTAGCTAGCATATAGCTGATGTATAAATAGATGATAGATATATGGATAGACAGATGATAAGTAGGTGGATAGATAGATGATGGATGGATAGATAGATGATAGGTAATTGTTAGGTAGATGAGAGATGATTGTTAGATATTAGATGAATGGATAGATGATAGGTAGACAGACAATAGGTAGGTAGGTAGATGATAGATGGATGGGTCGATGGCTAGATTATAGATAAAATAGATATACATAGAGAGATAGATTATATAGATGGTAGATAAATAGATGATAGATGATACATTATAGATGGTAGATGATAGCTAGATAGATGATTGTTAGATAATTGATTAGATGTTGGCTTGATGGGTAGATGGATGATAGATGATAGATCCTTGTTAGGTAGATGAGAGATGATTGTTAGATGATGGATGGATAAATAGATGATAGACACATATGATTGTCAGATTACAGACAGACAGACAGAGAGATAGATGGAAGGATAGTCTGTATTTGAAGACAGCGTTTCTTGTGCCGTGTCCTGGTCTGCACCTGGTTGCTAGTAGTGATTCAAGTCGGTTCCCCACCATCTCTCTCTAGCAGCTTTTTCTAGTTTACCTGACTCGGTGGAGAGTTTATGTGAACACAGGCTGGGGGTTTTCAAAAGCACACGAAAACATAGACCATCTTTTTAGATTATTTATTTTATTTGATGGTACCATAAAATTACATTTCACATTAAGACAAATAATTGTAAATTGAAAACATAGGGCTGCAAAATAATGTTGTTGATGTGGGCAACTGTGTATTGGGCTATGGAAAAGCAACTCTCAGGGGAGCGTTTACTCTTCTTCACTGTGGGGGTATTTGGATGAAGATGTAGGCCAGGTCTTGAGTGGGAGCATAAGGCAGCCTCTTCCCTCTCTTGTTACCAAGGCTTCTAGGTAACTGGCCACCAGCTTCTTTCCAAACGTCTCTGCTGAGTCCCCAGTGTGGTCTTTCCCAAACCTACTTAGAGCCTGAACTCTCCACTCACACTGACATGCACCTGCCCCTTCATCTGCTCATTCATTTATCCTGAAAGTAACAAATAACCAGATAAAAATAAATAACCGTGGAGGTGAGAGTTGCTACAGGGGAGCAGAGAAGAACTTGACATGCTTCTGACCTTGATGAAGTTGAAAAACATAACAAATGAAACCTCCTATTTAAACTAATGCTGCTCTGTCCAAATCAATCTTTTTTTAACTTATTTAAAAATAAAAATTGTGTATATTAAGGTATGCAACATGATGATTTCATATACATATACCTACGGGAAATGACTACAGTCAAGCTAATTATTATCACCTCACATAGTTACATTTTTTGTGTGATGAGGCACCTGAAATCTATTGTCTTAACACATTTCCAGTATTCAGTACAGTATTTTTATTATTTTGTTGAAATATAGTTGATTTACAATATTGTGTTAGTTTCAGGTATAGAGCAAACTGATTTGGTTATACATATATATATCAATATTCTTTTTTTATTATTTTCCGTTACAGATTATCACAAGATATTAAATATAGTTCCTTGTGCTATACAGTAAATCTTTGTTGTTATCTATTTTATGTATGGTAGTGTGCATCTGTTAATCCCATATTCCAAGTTATCCCTACCAACCCCCCTTCCCGTTTGGTAACCATAAGTTTGTTTTCTATGCCTGTGAGTCTGTTTCTGTTTTGTAAATAAGTTCATTTGTACTATTTTTTAGATTCCACATATAAATGATATCATATATTTGTCTTTCTCTGACTGACTTCATTTACTATGAGGATCTCTACGTCCATCCATGTTGCTGCAAATGGCATTATTTCATTATTTTTTATGGCTGAGTAATATTCCATTGTATATATGTACCACATCTTTAACCAGTCATCTGTCATTGGACGTTTAGGTTGCTTCCATGTCTTGGCTATTGTAAACAGTGCTGCAGTGAACATTGAGGTGCGTGTATCCTTTCAAACCATGTTTTTCTTCAGATGTACTCCCAGGAGTGGATCATATGGGAGCTCTATTTTTAGTTTTTTGAGCAACCGCCATACTGTTCTCCATAGTAGCTGCACCGATTTACATTCCCACCAACAGTGCAGAAGGGTTCCCTTTTCTCCACACCCTCTCCAGCATTTATCGTTTGTAGACTTTTGTGTGTGTGTGTGTGTGTGTGTGTGTGGTACGCGGGCCTCTCACTGCTGTGGCCTCTCCCGTTGCGGAGCACAGGCTCCGGACGCACAGGCTCAGCGGTCATGGCTCACGGGCCCAGCCGCTCCGCAGCACGTGGGATCTTCCCGGACCGGGGCACGAACCCGCGTCCCCTGTATCGGCAGGCGGACTCCCAACCACTGCGCCACCAGGGAAGCCCTGTAGACTTTTTGATGATGGCCATTCTGACCAGTGAGAGTTGATACCTCATTGTAGCTTTGGTTTGCATTTCTCTAATAATTAGCGATGTGGAACATCTTTCCATGTGCCTGTTGGCCATCGGTGTGTCTTCTCTGGAGAAACATCTATTTAGGTCTTCTGCCCAGTTTTTGATTGGGTTATTTGTTTTTTGTTCAGTACAGTATTATAAAACTATGGTCTCATGCTGTACATTAGATCTCTAGCTGTATTCATCCTACACAACTACATCTTTTTTTGACACGTTGGTATCAATTATTTTTTATTTCACCTAAATATATGGACCTCACATCCAGGTCCCTTTAGAAGACAGAGAGGAGGGCGCATCTGTGAATTTTTGGAAGTTTAGATGTCTTTCCGTCACCGTCCATCCATCCATCACCATCCATCCATCCATCCATCCATCACTGTCCATCCATCCATCCATCACTGTCCATCCATCCATCCATCCCTGTCCATACATCCACCCATTCATTTCACACACAGCCCAGGAGGATGTGATGGAAGCAGGCCTCAGGCTAGGTCGGGAAATGTTCCGTTTGCTGCAAAAGCTCCTGTATTATTTCTGTTAAAGTGCAATTTTTGAAAAGTACTTTTTCTTTCCGTCTTGAAGTCACAGAACAACTGCTGGCATTTACTTACCTTCTGCACCGTCAGTTCTCTCCTTGTTGGCTTTGAAATTAATTTTCTTTATCTTGACACAAAGACCCAAAATATGACTTTCTTCCCATAGGAACAGACGGTGAGGAGGCAGCAGAACTTACAGTTTACCAAAAGGGGGATACTATATTTAAACGGCATATTAATACATGATTGTACAGCTGGACAGATTGTGTTCCTCCGAGAGAATGTTGCCTTTGCTTTTCTAAAATTCACTGGTGCTGTCGTAACATACTTAGTGGGAAAACATGGCTAATAGGAAGGAAGGAAGGGAGGGAGGGAGAGAGGGAGGAAGAGAGGAAGGGAAGGGAGAAGGAAAGAAAGAAAAATTAACACTGGATAGATAAGAGATCAAGGCAAGGATTAAAGTGATGAAATACTTCATGCTGCTAAAGAAAGCACATGTTACCTGATTCCTTAGAATGAAAAACAAAAAAAAAATATTTTATCTCATCAGCAACGAAATATATTTATAATATTTTTTAAAAATACTGTCTCTAGGGGCTTCCCTAAAGGCGGTTGAGAGTCCGCCTGCCGATGCAGGGGACACGGGTTTGTGCCCCGGTCCAGAAGGATCCCACATGCCGCGGAGTGGCTGGGCCCGTGAGCCATGGCCGCTGAGCCTGTGCGTCCGGAGCCTGTGGTCTGCAACGGGAGAGGCCACAACAGTGAGAGGCCCGCGTACCGCAAAAAAAAACCCAACAACTGTCTTTAATGCGCATTTTGGCTAGATACATATAATGTACCTATAATTATGTCCTTCAGTATCAGCTGCAGTTTTGAGCCATAGCAGAAATTGATATTAGTATGTTTTGGGGAGATGGAAATGACCTGTAATTGAAGATTTGAATTATAGAACAGAGAGGGAGGATTACGAGACCCTATTAAATAGATAAAATTTTATGTTTAATCAGTTTGAATGTGTTATTTTAAGGAGAACACTTTAAACTGCTTGTTTCAGGGTTAGTCCATCGTGTGCCATTGGTGTTTCCTATCTCAGAGTCATTCCTAACTACCAGTGCCTTCTAAAAATGCAGAGACATGTCCATTTGCAAAAGTACTGGTTCTGTTTCCCAAAATACTGGACAGGTTTCCAAGGCAAGACCGTGAGTGACAAACTGAGAGTTTTATTTTCCATTAGCTTCTAGATAAATGCTTTCATTTATAGTTCATTTTAATTGAACTATGCTTAATAAAGTAGTAGATTATTTCTGTTCAAGACAAACTTTCAGAGAGATTTTGGAAGCCTTTGTATCTTCAGCTCCCAGAAGGAACAGACTCAGCGTGTGGATATTCTAGTCTCTGAAATCAGACATTGGATGTTTTAGTTTTCTCTTCTAGAAATATGTCAAGTGTGTGGTTACTTGATACCAAATGTTACTTTTTAAAACAATTTAAGTAAAAGTCAGTTTTCTAACAGGAGGTAAGTTATATTTAAAGGTTTCCCAAAAATGAAATGAAGGGAACAAATTCAAAGTTTACAGTTTTAATTATAGCAGAGCTCTGTCTATGGATTTAGTGAATCTATCTAGATGCAACAGAGATGTGATTGAAAGTTGAAGAATTCCAAGTGAAAATTGCTTTAGTAAATGCAGTCATGCTGTTGTTTATATACCAAATGTCAGCAATATGCATTAATAGCTCTATTAAATAATCCCTCTAATTGGTAGTAGTTTAAATTTTCTCTGGATGTGAGTAGCTAAAGCACATCGGGTAAGGCTTTGCTTTCTCAGTATTGCAGGGTGCAGAGAATATTTGTAAAACACATATACCCCTATAATGATCAAGAGAGTCAGGGCTTCTGAAAATACCCTACAGATACACTGCGTTTAAAAACGTTTAACAGGTTAAGATATTTACAGATGCCTTCTGAGTCTCACCAGGCCTTTGTGGGATAATCCTACTCCACAAATTGCTTATATGTTTAGAATGTATTGGGAACAACTCAAAAAATGAGCTTTGGTTACTTTTCCTTTACTTCATCTTAATAGAAATATGTACATAATTTCTTTTTTGAAGGGAGATAGATCATAATCTTTCTCGTGGTTGCATGAGAAAGAGAGTTTATTGTGTGCAGGGAGCCGGCCATAGTGTGGGCATTTCTCTTTGGCAGTACCCTCCACGTGAAGGCTTGCCTTTGCACATCTTTATGAGACGTGCTTCCATGATGCTGGGAGAGAAGAAAAAGGGGCTGGGAGTTGGACATGGGCAGCAAAATGCATCCAGGCAGCAATGAGGTTTGTCAGTTTCACCCACAGTTTATTGGCTATAATAGGACATGTGGCCATTCCAGCCATGAGGGAGCTAGGAAGTTTATTGCTCATATGTTCCAAAGGGAGAGATGAACTACTTCTCTGTGACCTGCAATAATGGCTGCCACAGAAATGTTCATAACTGAAGGGGGAAACCAGTGTTCCAATGGAGGGGAAGTAAGCTATCCTTTTATCTATTAGTTCTGTCCAGATGATTTTATGCAAGACATAAATGAAGGTAAAAATAATAAAATAAATTATACTAGGCCAGTGGAAAATAAAGATGTTTATATAGTTGCCTGAATCCGAAAGTGGATTTCCATGGACCGATTGAGTCAGGGAAATTTAATGGCAGATTTACTTTTTCTCATGCCTCCTATGGCTAATCCACTTATCATCTGAATTTGTTTTCATTGTTAACTCAAAGTTCACGAAACATCTGTAAATTTGCGGTCCTACAGGATGGTGAGCCCTGTGCTATCTGGTGGGATGCATAAAAGAACTCGACGCAGAATCTAGGAAACTGTCGGAAAACTTTATTAAGACATTAAAAATACAGCCTAGATGTATGATGGTAGCAAGTCAAAGAAACGGAAATTTGCAGTTGAAAAATTTTTTTCTTTCTATCTATGTTTGTCCACACTTTCTAGACCACGTAATGTCCTGTCTCCAAAACTAACTATTAACTAGTATTATCCACAATATATGTGACCTAAAAATTGATACCTGGGGTAGGAAATATTAATATTGCTGGACTTGGCAGGAACTAGTCTTTGGAGAGACAGGTGATAAATGTAATTGTATTCTGAGCCTTGCCAATCACAGCAGGGGACCTTAAACTAGATAGAAAATGTGCTGGAGTGCGGAATTGGCTTACTCAGCTGTACCCTCGACTCAGCCTCTAACAGTTTTCAGCGCAGCTGTGCTGAGTAAACTAATAAATTAACAGTATGTCAGATTTCTCTTTAAGAGCTTATATAACAAAGTTGTATACGTACATGTAATGTGCATATATATATTTGATATATATTCAATATATATACACACACATATACAAACTCAGGATTATTATTATTGTAATTCCATTATTAGATTATAGTGGTCAGAATTGGTGTTCCTATTATACATGATGTTTTTTCATAAAATCACTAATTTCAATATTTGTATGATTAATTAGCACAAAACATCTAATGTATGAAAGGGGAGCGCATGTTGGAATTGGGGAGCATCCTGTCGGTTCCTGTATTTTTTATGACATGAATGAGGACCTGAAGCACATAAATGCAATTCCCCCCACACCTGCAGGGGGAGTTGGTTGGTTGAATTCGCTGTGATGGAGGGCCAACTGTAAATTGCATGTTAGGTCACAGGAAGGCAGAATCAGAGATAGGACTCAGACGCGGTCTTCTCTGACTTTGCCCAGTGGCTATCCCTTGCTGCCATGCTCCTGGGTCCCTGTCTTCATTCTACTACCCAGTTCTTAACATTAATGAAATAATATTTCTGCCTGCTTAACAGTGAATTACCGCTTTAGTTAGGAGCTAAATTAGCTCTTGAAATAACACCTTCACTTCAGTAGCTGGAGAATTTGCTGAATGGCTGTGTTTAGCATTCAGACTCCAGGGGCGATCTTCTTGGCAGTTAGGAATGACGTGGCTACGGAGGTGACGTGGCGGGTGGCGGGAATCTCCTGCACTTTGTCCTTTGGTTCTTAGTAACCCTGGCTTGTGGTTTAACATGATCTCATTTGTGAAGTGTAATATGCAAAGGAAAAGTGAAACAAGCTGAAGACTTCTGGGAGATAAGAGGAATGATGTGTTGGTTAAGTGAATGAGATGAAAGATGTGACAAAGGGTTAAGTCATTTATAGACAAATGGACTGAACACACGTGGAAATGAACCTTTCCCTCATCTACACGAGGTCAGCATTACCCAGTACTTCTGACATACCAAGACAGTGTTTCCCTGTAGTATCTAAAATATCTTATTTCACAGCCCTATACGTAGTTTAGAAGTATCTTTGTGAATAAAACTCTTTGATTAGAAATGCCTATTTCTTGCAGATCTCTTACTTTAAAGGAGTCCTTTATTCACTGTTTTAGTTAGCTAGGGCTGCTATGACAAAATGCCACAGAAAGGGTGGCTTAAGCAACAGAAACGAATTTCTCACAGTCCTGGAAGCTGGACGTCCAAGATCGAGGTGTCATCAGGGTTGATTTCTCTTGAGGCCTCTCTTCCTGGCTTGCAGATGGCTGCCTTCTCTCTGTGTCCTCAACATGGCCTTTCCTCTGCATTCATGTCCCTCTGGTGTCTCTTCCTCTTCTGATAAGGACACCAGTCCCATTGGATGAGGGCCAACCCTAATGACCTCATATAAACTTAATCACGTCTGCAGAGTCTTTATGTCCAAATACATTCACGCTCTGAGATGCTGGGGATTGAGACTTCAACAAACGAATTTTGAGGGGACACAAGTCAACCCAACTAAAACCTTTAGAAATGATGGACACTTGTCAAGCCCTTACTGCGTGCCACATACTTCCAAAGTGCCTTTGTGAATAGCCTCATTTAATGACCGCACACACCTCACCTGTGAAATAGGTGTTCTAATTGTTCCACACACCTGAAGTTCAGAAAGGCCAGTAACTTGCTCGAGTTCACATATTCATTTAACAAGTATTTCTTTTTTATCAAGGCAGATTCGACATATAACCTTGTGTAAGTGGAGGGTGTACAATGTGTTGATTTGGGACACTCACATACCTATATGATCACCCCCCCTTGTGCTAGCTCGCACCTCCATCTCTTCAGGTAATTATCTTTTCATTTTTGTGGTAAGAACATTTAAGATCTACTCTGCACGGCTTTCAGGTATATGATACTTCTTACTGTTACAATTGTAACACCACTGTGACAATTAATATGGTTAACTAAAACCGTGATGCCATGCCTTAGATCCCCAGAACTTTCCATCTTCTAACTGCAGTTTTTATACCCTTTGACCGACCTCTCCCCACTTTCCCCACCCTCAGCCCCTGGTAGGCACCATTCTAGTACTGAGTTTCTACAAGTCTGGCTTTTTTAGATTCCACATATAAGCCCTATCTTACAGTATTTGTCTTTCTCTGACTTCGATCACATAACATCCTCAAATATTTCTGTGCCCCTACTGTGGACAAGGAATGATTCTAGCAGTGGTAGCCGTATCACTAACAAAACAGGTCAGGCATCTACACTGGTTGTGTCAGACTGGACAGTAAATAACTAACTAGCTGAATAAGTCAATATCAAATGAGAAATATTCTGAAGAAAAACAAAGCAGACTGTGTGTTTTGAGGTCAGAGAAGTGTGTTCTGATGAGGGGATGCCTGAGGGAAGCAGGGGAGTGAGCCTGCTGGTTGGCATCTTGCTGAAGATCGGTCTAGGCAGCGCACAGGGGAGTGGGAGCCCTGAGCTGGGGTGTGCTCAGCAGGCTTGGGGAAGCTCCAAAAAGCCAGGGTGGTGGAGCAGAGTGAGCAGAGGAGAGCGTCCAGGAGAAGCGCTCAGAGATGCATCGGGGGCCAGGACTGAGGAGCATCAGACATCAGTGGATGTTGAGGACGCTGACATCAGACCTTTGCCCATAGTGACTTGGGAAGCTACTGGGGAGCTTTGAGTAGTCTTCTCTTTGAAAGGATCACTCGAGACGTTGGATGGAGAAAACTTAGAACACTGTTTTCGTTCCAGTGGAGATTGGTGGATTGGACAGGGGTGGGGTCTCTGGTGAATCTTGGTCAGATTCTCGGTGGTCGTTTTCTGGCTGCGTATTGAAAGATGTGCTGAAGAGTCTGGATAAGAGGGGAATTGAGTTTGAACCCAGGGTTTTGAGTCTAAGCAAGTGGACACACGCATCTGCGTATTCCTGTTCATTTTATCTTCCAAATATGTCACATCTGACAGTGTTCCTCCATTGTATTCCCACGACCTTGGCTCACAGTCCCATCACCACTTACCTAAAAAACTGTACGAGTGAAGGCATCCCTGTCTATTGCCCTTCCTGCTCTAGTGCAACTCTGTCAGGATATTTCCTGGAGCCCAGCTCTGCCATGGTGGTCATTGCCTCTGCCCAAACCCATCGCGCTCTGAGAAGAGGGTGGGACCCACAGAGGCTGGGCAAAGCAAGCCCTGAACCTAGGACCCCAACTCTGGAGCACGATGTACAACTTTCACGTTATACTCACTGACAGTTACTGGGCCTGTCTTACAGGGATTTAAGTTAAGATTAAATAACAGTGCTGGGAAAACAGTAGTTCGTTCTTAGATATAGTCTAAATAAATGTTACAACCAAAGGGGAACCCGCCTTATACTGAACTGTACCCTTTGCAGATTCCTGCTGTGGTGGGTCCTGGTGCTGTAGTTTGGGCCCAGAAAATATTTCAGCATCTGTATCTTACAGCCTCTTGTATCACTAAGCCCTTTCATCAAAAGGCATAATGAAGAATGCCTTTTAGATACATAATATCTACTCCCCGGTAGCTTCTAAGGAAGAAAATAGCATGTCACGGCTGAATGCTTCTTTTCATTCTTAAACTTGGGTTCAAGAGAATGTTTTCAGAGTTCCCCAAAACAAAAATACTGTTGTTTATTATACCAAAACACTGGAAAATGCTTAAAGTCCACTGGGAGCAAACTTTTAAAATAAACTTGGAAACATATATTAAGAGGGATGCCATTCGGCCGTCCAAAACCATGGACGGAGGGCGTGAAAGCATTGGTCAATGAAAAAGTCAGTTGCAGTGTAGATTCAAAGTCCTGTAAAGTCTGCTTTTATTAACTAGGACAAGACAAAAACAGAGACAGAAAAATGTCTTTCATAATTGTTTTGCAAGATGAAGGGGTTATGCACTTGTTTTTAATTCTATATTTTCTTTACTGTTCGTGTTTGATTTTCCCCCGAACCTATAACCTTTTGTACCTCAACGAAGTGGCTAATTCAAAACGCAAAAGGTAACTCAAGTTTCTGTACTCACATGAAAAAATTATATCCAGTTGTGAGATCCCAGAGCTTTAGGTAAATGCGGTCACTGGCATTCGGCTTGAAAGAATTACACAGTCAAACGTGCAGTTGTCACAAACAGAGGAGGTATTGTGACAGTAAGGCGCTCATGGCAGAGTCAGAGGAAAGGCTGCCACACAAAATTATGGGTGTTTTATTACTTCCTTTAGTCAGAACCATAAAAAAATTCATGTTTACATCTGATACATCCATTTATTCATTTTTTCCACAAGAAAAAATAAATGTAATAGCGGCCTCCTTCCTTACCCTGCAATTTGAATATTTCAGAGCTGATAGGCCTGGCTGTCTTTTGGATTTATGATACGGGAGTCTCATGAATATCAGCATGGACGTAATAAAGCATGACTTTTCGAAAACTCAGAACCACAAGTCCATTTTTAAAAGCATCTCTTTGTTTACCCACTTAGCTCGGTTTATGAGCTCTCACTTTGATTCTCATTAACTATAAATAAATTGCTGAAACCGTAATAGGAAAACAAAATATAAGCCTGTGACTGAGAATGCATTAGATGCACAGGGGAATAAAATACATAAATATTTTGTATTGGGGGCAAAATTGGATACTGTTCACGTGTAAGAAATGCCAGAACACGCATGTCAAGGAAGGGAAGAGCACAAGCAAGAGGTCATTGTGTTTCATGACTTTCATGGTTGATTTTGAAATGATTCCAAGTAAACTCTACAAGAAATACGTATTCTAAATAGGTACCACAATGTGCCTTGTATTTATTTAACTGCTAAAGAAAAATCAGATTTTAAACAGGAATCAGACTACTAAGGACCCATTATGAGCAATTCAATGACTCTCTGCTGGTGTCTGGAAATTAACCTTCCAGGGGAATTATTGGAGCCCATTCCTCAAACCAAAAGTGGGCCACATTGAACAAAATCATAAAGCTGGAATGGACCATGTTTTATTCCCTGATGTAGCCCTGTTAGGACTGTTCTTTGTGGTGTCCACAGCTCAAGGATTGAACAATCAGAATTCTAGCCCTGCTCTGTCTTACTAGGTCTCCACCTCAAGGTGGTGTCTTGTTTTGACATATGAGACATTCAAATAGACAAATAATAATGCAAAGTACTTGATATATGTGATTGTTTAAGGCATTCATTCATTTGCTCATTTATTCCACAAATATTTATTGAATCTGTTTATGTGATGTAGGTACTACGGCGGATGCAAAGTTTATCAGACTTCAGAATGTAGATAAAGAGATTGTATTTGAGAAAGAAGATTTGGGTTCATATCCCAGCTTTATCTTTCCCTAGTTGGGGAAACTTGGGAAAATTACTCTTCTTCTCTGAACTTCAGAATCCTAATTTGTAAAATGGATATAGTGTGATGGATGTATCAAAATGTTTGAGCGATTCTTTTTTTAATATTTTATTGATTATTTATTTATTTATTATTTATTTATTTTGGCTGCCCTGGTCTTATTGTGGCACGCGGGATCTTTAGTTGCGGCATGCGGACTTCTTAGTTGGGGCATGTGAGCTCTTAGTTGTGGCATGCGTGCGGGATCGAGTTCCCTGACCAGGGATCACACCTGGCCCCCTGCATTGGGAGTGTGGAATCTTACCCACTGGACTACCAGGGAAGTCCTTGAGTGATTCTTAAATGAGATTATAGTTATGGAGGTTCTTTGTAAGTTTTACAGTTGTTATTATGTTTGCTATTAACCATTTTATCGAAAATACCATAGAGCTCTTTCTCACTACAATAAAAATACAATAGAAAAAGTTCAGATCCTTACGAGGAAAGCTCATGTTGCATGAGATACTTAAGATATTTTGGTGATTTATTTTAATAAAATTATGTAACACTATCTTTGCAACAGTCTTACCATGGTCACATAGGTAAAAATACAACTTACCTCATCAGGACTCAAAGTCAATCATTCATTGGTATTTAATGAATTGTTGATTCACTATTCCATGTAGAAAGTGTGTGTAGATTTTTGTTTGTGTACTTGGCTTGTCACAATCATGAGGGAAGGGGCATGAGGTGGTCACCATCTCCCCCTCTCCCACTTTGGTTGAAATTTCAAGTGAGCTGAGATGTAGCAAAGGACAATGAATTCTATTCCAACACTTTCTTGAAATGAGGAAATATTAATTATACTAGCATGGGATTAGAGTAAATATTATAAATATATAATACAATGATTTTTTTAAACTTTGGATGCTAGCATATCTGATATTCTCTTATTTCAAATCTTATTTAAGATTGTTCTCCCAAGGTTTAAAATTCTTAGAGTGTTTCTGAAGGAGCACCTGCCTTTTAGCTTAGGTAATGCTAAGGACTTTGCTACGTACAGAGGAGTGTATTTCTGTTTCAGAAAGTACTTAGTGTGGCATTTCCCAGATTTGGAATTAGAGTGATGTGAGGGATGTGAGACCTTGTGGAACTTAGGGAAGACTCCAGTTAGGACTGCAGCTCAGCAGAGACTTGATAAGGGAATCAGTGGAGTCACTGCTGTATTTGGAAGGAAATACCTCTTTGAGTGACTCTGGGTACTTCGGTAGCCTCCTTTTAGACTCTGGAATAATGTAGGACCATTGAAACAAAGAATGCATGTAATGTACAAGAGGAGGATAGATAATTTAAAGATACTGCAGGACAGTTAATTCAAACTGTACCATTTTAAATGTGGACAAGATGAGACTTCCCTTGTATTTGCCTATCTTCTGTTTAGAACTCTATGCATCACCTTCATAGAAAATAAATATGCTCTGGGCCCTTACAGAACCAGAGCATAAATGGTTTGGCCAGTTGTCGAAAACAAATCAAAATTTAAGATGAGAAGAAGCCATGCAAGCTATACTATGAAGCTGTTAGATGTTCTTATTACTGAATGTATCTTTGATCTTTAATTTCTAAATTTTCTCATATAAGACCTTTGTTTTTTGAAAAGATATTTTGGTCGGTGTGCACAGTCAGAAACGCTGGGTGAGATGAGGTAGATCAGGGATGGGTAATACAACAATGATGAGTGGTGTCTAGTCACATATTTATTTATACTTGTAGTCGTATCACAGGTATTTATTATGTATATACTCTGCCATCAGAACTGAGGATACAACAAAACACATATGTGTGGACAGTGTATAGACATTCCTATTTAAAGCTGATCTTGGATAACATATACTCCCATACATTCACATGACATATGTTTAGTGTAAAACAATAATGATTGGGGGGGATAGCTCTGGGAGATAAAAAAAGAATTTGTACCAGACTTCGAATGATCCTGAGTACAGCCTGATCGTATGAAAATGCATTCAGCTCTCCCATTCAGATGGGTTGCCTCTGTTGGTATCAGAGGCGTCTGAATGGAGGATGAGAAAGGCAGTGAGAACCAGCTTGAATGTTGCCCGTTTCTGACCCTCAATCACAGTGACAAGTTTTGAGAAGAGGTTTAAGTAGCTTCATCCGTGAGTCCTGAGAGAAATGATCTTTTTGCAGAGAAGTTTTCTTTTGAAAAAGGGAATTTTTATTCAACTTGATTTTTAAGTTATGACTGCATTTTCTAAATTCATCATACCAGCTTTTACAGTGTGCTTTTTCTCTCTAAAAACATTGATATCAATTTTCTAATTTTCCCCAGTATGGACTCGTTCACTTCAGTCAGTTGATTCCAGCAATTATGAAAATGATATTATTTATAATAAATTTGAGTTACAGTTGGGAGCGAAAACTATGACCCGGTGAAAGAGTTATGCTTAATTAGCATCAGATTCTTAGGAAAGGCAATGACTCAGCATTACAAATATTACAAACATGAGGTGGGAATTTGCCTAATAAACTACTTCATTTTATTTGGATTTTGCTTTCTTTTTGTCATTTCCTGTTATTTTTCCCCTACTGTGTCGTTGATACAAAATATGAAGAGTAGTGATGTTGAATCATTTCATATTATGACAGTATTTTAGGAATGATATGAAGCTAGTATAAACTTTCACTGCTTCTAACAAAGTCAATGATGGCATGCTTGAAATGTCATAGAATGGCTCATAGATAATGTAAGTTGAGTCTCAGTGAGTTTTTGTTGTTATCCTGAAAAATCTGGCCACATCGCTACCATTCCAAAATTATTAGCACATTTATTTTTGCTAAAACCCAAGAACCAACAAAGTTTTTATAACAAGAAGAGGAATGTGGCATTTACATCTAAATTTTGTTCTAAATATACATAAATTGCAAGAATTAGTATTGGGTCAAGCAATTATCCTGAATTATAGCTATGACTAAATTACAATGTGTTTGAATTTCAAGTATATTTCAACTTTACAAGATTTGTAATATTACATAGGAGACTTTAAATCAGTTAATTCATTTATGTGCTAACCTTTTATAAGTGAGCTGTAAAATGTTGCTCAAATACATAAATCGTTATTTTCTTTATTAAACTATTGCCTTGTTGAAGGCAGTGGCTTTGTTATATTCATCCCTGTGTCTACAGGACTAACCTTATGGTTCATATATTTTTGGTGCCCACATGATAGCTTTAGCTTCAAGTCATAACAAGAAAAAGCATCCACGCCAACCAACCAAACACACACACATCAGAATCTCACTCAATTACTTATGGTAATTATTTAGTCACCTTCGATACATTTTTTAAAACACACTTTTTATTGAGTGATAGAAATTTAAATTTCTTAGGTTTGTCCGTGTGTGATGGTCTCTTCTGAGTTACCTTTTAAAATATACAGATACATAAATTCACGTGTGCGTCAGTCTTATGAATAAAAAGTTTTTGATGAATTCGTGAAGCAATTCAAACAATGAATTTATTTCACTGAAATCATGGGATTGGGTAAAGAAAGAATTTATCAGTTTTTGAAGTAACCTGACTCGACCGTGAGTCTGTACCTTTGTGTCTTTTAAATCACAACTTTGAAGTTCTCATCTAGGTGTTGTAAATTGAGTTTTTATGTTTATGCCCGCCTCCTTTTCCTAAGAAAGATTTGCGCAGAGATACATATTAGGCAGGGGGGTAGGAAATGGGTGATGAATCAAGGTGGATAGGAAGAAGGACTCGGTGGGCAGGGTCTTGTGTGGGAATGGGCAGCAAGTTTGGAGCACCTGGAGTGAAAGGAACGCCTACATTTGGTGCTGAGCTTCCCAGGAAAGGAAGGAAGGAGTGGAGGGAGGGAGGGAGGGAGAGACAGTGAGCTATAGGATTTGCAGAGCTCATAAATACAAAAATAGTTCTCTGGGGCAGCCCAGGTGCTGTGGGCACAGAGCCGGTGGTGAGCTGTGCCCCTCTTTGCCTCCAAGACCGGTGTCCCCTTTGTAAGAAACCTTCCACTGTGGCAATCACAGGATGCCCAAGAGAATTTTATTCAAAGGAAGAATTCTCAAGGGGGCAGTCTTTAATAGCAGTCTTTAATATAATAGATGTTTGAGAGTTATTTTCATTTTTTAACAGTGCTAATTTACTTACAATAGTAAAACCGGAAAAGACCTTAAAGGTCACCAAGTCTAGCATGATACAAATGAATACCTCCTTTTTTCGGTCATTTCATCTTTGTATCACACATGTAGCAATACTCATTTTCTTAAACATACATTTTAATACATTTCCTGTTTCCCTTTTCTGACGATAAATCTATTCTGAATTCCACCTAATTTTCGAAGTCCGTCTCAAATACTACAATCTCCAGAAATCCTTTCCTCCACAGGCTCTACCCCTGAACTCTGGTTCTGTCTTGCAGCCCTTTTCTTATTCTCATTTGTATTGCTTGGATTTGTAATTGGACGTCTGCGTTCTGAGGATCTTCACATCCTTTGGACTCTCCTGGAGCCTGTGCTCCTGGGGATGCCCAGCTGAGTGTCCTCACCTTGGCAGTGCTTGGTAGACCATCACCAGTCAAGACGTAATGTTGGGGCTTCCCTGGTGGTGCAGTGGTTGAGAGTCCGCCTGCCGATGCAGGGGACGCGGGTTCGTGCCCCGGTCCGGGAAGATCCCACATGCCGCGGAGCGGCTGGGCCCGTGAGCCATGGCCGCTGAGCCTGCGCTCCGCAACGGGAGGGGCCACAGCAGTGAGAGGCCCGCGTACTGGAAAAAAAAAAAAAAAAGACATAATGTTGATGAAAGATAGCTATGTGATTTCTTTCAAAAGTAAAGTATTCTAAGATTTTTTTCTGTTAAATGCATCGTCCACTTTTAATATTATTAGTATAGCACTCTGTTAAGATTCCAGATTTCAGGAGTAGGTTCACATTGTGGAAATATGTTCCCTGGCGCCTTTTGCGGGTCACAGTGTCACAAAAGCTGTGTAACTTCAGAAGACTTGCTTACATTAAATTGTCTACAAAGAACAATGTTAGACTCTTTCTGTAAAATATTTTCGTGAGAGGTTATTACAACAGAGTTTCCAAGATAGGACAATCTGATATTTTCAATTCTGGGTTTCGTATCTTCCCAAGGTCTTCTATTGAGTAGGGCAGCCTCTGAGTATCACATACACTTGCTCTTTCTACACAACTGTCTTTAGGCTTCAAGTCTCCATGAGTAAGAAAGCAAACGGACCTTACAAATTGCAAAATAATCTTCGCTGACAAACAATTGACTCAAGCAAGTGAATACCCCATAATATGCCCCCATGCCTGCTGACTCCATCACTGTGATCCCTTGTTCAAAGAGCTGTGCCATGATTATGAGCTGCCCATCAACAACTTCAACTTCGTCTGCTGGTACTACAAACAAGTTCTTCTTCTGATATTAGCCCGTGTTCTTCTAATCCTAATGAGTGAACATTCTACTGCGTTTCACAGTTGTGGTCACATATGGGGCTGCTTCAAAGCATCCCCATGGAGAATACTCTACTTTCTTTTATAAAAACATTTTTATGCCCTGAGTTATCTTCCTGATTTCATCAGACACCCGCTGAAAAACCACCTGTCTTCTTGGCATCCAGACATGTTCTGAAGGGCTGGCATTGCCTTTCGAGGGCAAGTGCAGTCAATTCTATGAACAACTGTCAACAGGTGTGGAGATAACAGGAGCCAGGCCAGGAACGGGACTGGCAGAAAAGAAGAGCTTCCTGTAGAATCGATGACACTTCCAGTTTTATACATGCCTCCTGTGACGATAAACTCCTGCCTGCCACCTTGGGTTTACTGAAGAGATCCGACCAACTCAGAATAGGCAGCATGCCACTCTGACAGATGGGTCTCAGCGTGGCCAACATGCCCAGCATTCTGTGCATCAAGTGTCTCTCCTAGAGGTTGAGTCCCCGCCAGGATGATCCAAATGGATGTCTGTCTGCAAACCGGGGCATGATGTGCATGGCATGGTGCTCTCATTGCACTGCTGCCAGGCGGTAACTCCCACATGTTTCAAGGTCCAGGCAGGGAGGCTCGGGGACTAAGATCCCAGAGTTGAATTGGACACATTCGTCATCCAGCTGTTTCTGCTTCCTGCCCTCTACTGGGGGTGTAGGTCCACGAAACCTCAGAGCTGTGCTCCTTGACATGGGTTCTCCTCCTTGGAAACTCGAAAAAGAAGTACTTGCTGGTTATGAGGAAAGGAAGATTATATGAAGGTGTATTGTTTCTTCTTTATATTTGACAACTCAGTATAAACATTGTGATGCATAAAATATGGGTAGAGTTGGTAACTGTTAGACTGTATGGAATACAGTTTATCAACAAATAGCCTTTCACCATGACATTAAATCCATGTACAGAGATCTGCTTTTGTGGGGAATGGGGTGGGGTGGGGTGACTTATGTTGATGAATAGGAGAGTTTGTGCTAGATTTTTCTTTCTAAGAATATGAACATATATATATGCACACACACACTTATGTGTATATATACACACACTTATGTGTATATATATACACACACACACTTATGTGTATATATATATACACACACACTTATGTGTATATATATATATATACACACACACACATGCTTATGTATATATATATATACACACACACACTTATGTGTATATATATATACACACACACACTTATGTGTATATATATATACACACACACATATATCTGTATACTCATCACTGAGTATACAGATTTTTTATTCGTCAGTTTGCAAACACATGTTTTAAGAACTGACTTGGCCCAGCCTTATTAGCTATGAGGGACTGAAAGCACCTTCAGAATATTTACCAAAATGAAGGACAATAACTTTTGCCTGATAATATGACATGAAACAGAAAGTGCTGTCTTCTTTGCATAAAATGTTCTTCTTGTATTTTCTTGGACTTGGGATCAGGGCAATGTGAATATTCCATGCTCTTCTGTTGATCTCAGTAGGAGCATATGAAACAGTAATGAGTCCAGCTTCCAGAGGGTCCGCAGGCCTCTTCTGTCTCCTGCATTTCCCATAGTTTGCTGTAAGAGGAGAACTCACTCATGACATTACATAAAATAAATTATGTTATGGTCTCGAACGTGAGAATATCTAATCTGTATTATTTCTTGCCTCTTAGAGTTCTTTGTTTTGGATTCATGTCAAAACAGAGGATCTGCTAGAAAACTTGCAAAAGTAAAAAGGAGACTCTTCGATTTATATTTTCCAACTTTTTAAAATGAAATGTTTCTCTTCCCTCCCCCTCTGTAAATTCATCCTATCATTCTATAGATTTTTAAAACAAATTATCTTATCTATAATACTGTAGAATCACATTTAATTTTTTTTGGGGGGGGCTTTGATGTCCCTTAGTGTTCCAAACTATATAGAAAATCAACTCAAATAATCATCCACAGGTTTGCAGTCTTTCTCTCTGCCTAATTTAGGTATCCTCTCACCATCTGTGTCTTCAGGAAATGTTTTTAAGAAAACACCAGCATCCCACCTAATCTATGAAATAATAATTGCTGAATTTCTAGTTTAAAATCTTAATTGGATACAATTAATTAGAGCCCAATTTTAATGGATTCCTTTGATAATCACATTAATTAAGAAGGATGCACAGTAATTGGGTTCCATCCAAACTATCATCTCTCTCCAGCTGCTGGCTGGGTAAGCTCTTCTAGTTACAAAGCCCCAAAGAATATGGTGGAGAGGTTGGCGTGCCATTTGGCAGTGTGTCCATAATTCCAGGAACACGTGCACTCTCCCCTCGTTCACAGATTTGTCAATGGCTCTTCCTACGATTAATTACAGTCAGGAAAAGTAGGAGACTGGAGTTCTGATCTGTAGAATGCACGTGGTAGACCTGAAACTCAGTCTTGGCCCAGCAGCAAATGCCACCAAGCCTGTGGGTTGGAACCTTATAAAATGAGCTGTAGATGGGTGTGTGGTGACACCTCCCCATGGGGCTTCCGTGAGGGCAGGGCTTGGCTTCACGTAAGGCTCCTGGGACAGTTTCCATCTCTGTTTCATGCTGGTAAACGGCCAGTCCTTGATGACATGCAGTGGAGAAATGTCTGTGGAGCGTCTGCCCAGGCTCTGTACTAAGCGCTGGGAAAACAGTCGAGGGAAGAAATGGCCCCAACCGTAGGAGCTTTCCTAGGACACGAAGCCAGGCTGTCAACAAATCCTAAATGGGAAGGAAATCCAAAAAAAGAGAGGATATATATATATACGTATATGTATAGCTGATTCACTTTGCTGTACAGTAGAAACTAACAGAACACTGTAAAGCAACTATACTCCAATAAAACTTAATTAAAAAAATAACTGCAATACAATGTGACAAGGGCAACAGGAGAACTCAAACATCTGTGGAATTGAAGAAGAAGAAAGCGCTAACGTCCCCTGAGGGAGTGGGGCACACCGTGGTCCAGAGTCTGACCTGCACCTGAGCGCCCACTAACCCTTCCTCTGCTCTCCCTCCGTTTTTAAAAAACCAGCTGGTGTTTTATGTCCTCTGGCCTGTAAGTCTTTCACCCTCATTGAAATTCAGTGATGGTTATCCTATTTCTCACAGACCAAAAAAACCCCAAACAAAATAAACAACAACATAAAAACAGTGCTAACCTCTTGGTTAGTTGACCTAAGTATAGCAGGTACTTAGCAAGGAAACAAAGAAAAGAAGTTAGAGAAAGTAGTAAGGAGGGCATTGGAGGGTGTGGATCTGAGATAGCACGTGAAGTCACCAGACACAGGATGGAGTCATGGGATGAAGGCGCCAGCGCTTTTGTTCCTTGTGCTGAAAGAATTTTCTACAAATGGGCTCCTCCTGTTCTCACCTCTGGCAATGAAACCTTCGCTGTTCTGGCCTTGGTCTCCACAACTCCACACGTGCTCTTGTAAAAATAGTGAGACGATTTTTTTTTTTTTTTTTTTTTTTGCGGTACGCGGGCCTCTCACTGCTGTGGCCTCTCCCGCTGCGTAGCACAGGCTCCGGACGCGCAGGCTCAGTGGCCATGGCTCACGGGCCCAGCCGCTCCGTGGCATGTGGGATCCTCCCGGACCGGGGCACGAACCCATGTCCCTTGCATTGGCAGGCGGACTCTCAACCACTGCGCCACCAGGGAAGCCCCCGAGACGATATTTTTTTTTAATTCATTTAAAATTTTTTTTATTGCAGTATAGTTGATTTACAATGTTGTGTTATTTACTGCTGTACAGAAAAGTGATTCAGTTATACATATATGTACATTCCTTTTTTAATATTCTTTTCCATTATGGTTTATCATAGGATACTGAGTATAGTTCTCTCTGTGCTCTACAGTAGGACCTTGTTGTTTATCCCGATAGTTTGAAATTCAAGTATTCTTCCTGTGTTGGTCTGTGCTCAGCGAGAGAAGTTTCCAAATTTTAAACATTGGTTTTTCCTTGGAAGCCATGTTAAGTACTCGAAAAGAACATGCCTTGACATTCAAAAGAACCGGAATCCAGGCTTTTCTCTTACTAACTATGTGATTTCTAGCAAGTTCACGAATTTCTCTGAGCCTCAATTTCCTCATTGAAAGTTGACAAAATACAACTGACTGTATCCTGGCTTAGAACTAGTGATTTCAGTGGGGAATGCTCCAAGGGGACTGGCACGTAGTAGGTGCTCAAAAGAGGTGAAAAGTACTCCTTTCTGTGGTTGACTTAATAGCACTTTCTTTCTCTTCTCTTGTTATATAATCAAGGGAGTGTTCCATTTCCCTTGGTACCACTTGTAGAATCAGGGCAGAGCAAATCCTCCTGTATCGTTAGGAATTAACTGATTTAAATACAGTACCACCGTTCAGTCTGTAAAACGCATTTCTGTGGGTCTTCTCAACAGCAGTATCACCTCGAAAATTGATAAGCGGCCCGTCTGACAATATGTGTGCTGTTATAATCCAGGATTGTCTGAGTCACCACAGCTGCCCCACCCAGCCTGAGTTATCATCACGTGTCAAAGAGACGGTTAAGCTTGGAGTTCACATACTTTCCCTGAATGTCCTTCTATGCACTGCCCACAGCACAGCACTGACAGTGTTTACAATGAAAGAGCAAAAACCAAGAACTTTGCCTCAAATTGGAGTTGGGTGACAGTATAACCGATGGTATTGCTATTTAGGAAACTGTAGAGACATCACTTTGGAAATCTCAGATGCTTTCAAAATAGTTCCCACCATGATAGTCAGATAACCATGATGCCTCAAAAAATAGTTAATATATTATATGTTTACACACACACACACACACACACACACACATATGCATGTGTGTGTGTGTGTGTTCGATTGAATATTTATAGCAATCTATAGTATGGTCAATTAAGAATTTTTTTAAGCATCCCAAGTCTATGGTCATAGTTATTTTTCAGTGAAAGCCATGTGTCTGCATATGAATTAGTTATCCTAACACCCAATAACCCATAATTTAGTTTTAAATTTAAAACCCACTTCTCCAGCGTTTGTGAAAGTCGTTGAATTGTGACATTACTATTCCCCAGTCTGTGGACAGAGCATCAAGAAGTGGAAGATGCCCTGAGCAGGGGTTAGAAGGTGTGAGTGGGATGCAGGGCTGGGATTCTTCTCAGGGTGAGGGACCTGGGGGAAATCCTCTCCTCTCTGGACGTCTGTCATCCGCCACACAAGGAGCTGTGATGAACCACCTCCTGATGTCCCCTCCCACTGGGATTCTCTGTTGCCGTGACACCGGGATGCTGTTAGAATGTTGGTACCTACTCAAGCACTTTGTGTACCGTGGGTCATGGGAGGAGGACAGAGGGACTCACCCTGGATGGAGGTTTGAGGAAGCTGTATTTCCAGGTGGGGCTAGAGTTCCTGCAGGCTGGAAGGTGCAGAGCTGAGCAATTTCCATGATGAAAGGGTCAGTCAAGTTTCATTGGAGGGAAGAGAGGAGACACCTGAAATTTCAGCAGTGAACCCCGATTTCTCAGGACTTTGGTTGGAGATGTCCTCTTGAGATCCCTGGAGAGAGTCTTTGGCAGGGTTGACTTTGGCAGAACCTTTGGCAGGGTTGACTCAATCTCAGGGTGGGTCTAGGAACTTTTCAGCCCATTTATGTAGACTTTGAATGTGTTGTTCATTCTACAAATGATGTAAATGTTTCCTCACCGGAACTCAAAGTGCTTTTGTGAGGAAGCCCACTGTCTGTGGAAGCAGTGAAAGGGCAGGTGTCAGAAGGGGAGGGCTGCCCTGACCTTAACCTTCAGGCAGGTTACTGAGGGATGTTAGAACAGTGAGGTACAGACCTACGCATCAATCACCAAAGATCGTGAACGGATATTCCTGGGCTGAAGGTATTTTTGTCAGAGGCCAAGGAGTTACATCACAAATCTGTGAAATAAACAGCAGAATCTTCCCTGGTGATTTCACCAAGAATTACCATCCATCTTTATGGCTGTGAGGTTGCACCCTCAGCCCCAGTGAAGCCCACCATCCAGACTCACCCTCAGGACGGGTCATTATGGCCAAGTGAACCCAGGTCATTTGAAACTGACAGAGCAGCACAGAATTTGAGGCAAACAAAGATCTTCAATATGCATTGATCAATCTGATGAATGTATATGTTCTCATCTAAAAAGAATCTCCTGTTAGTGCATCACAGAGTGTAATGGCAGTTCCTAACCCCTTTACGGAAAACCCTAAAGCACATATCAACATTGACAGCAACCCTGGTGGCGTTTCATAGACTGAGGTGTGTAGGGGGACTGTTCGTGATTGTGAGAGATTCCATTTATGCTGTAAACAAATGGCCACAGCCCCAGATGATTCTGAAATACATTGTATGAATTGTATGAATATATACAATACTGCATTATATTGGACTACACGTGTCCAAGTTACTATACGTGCCACATGTATTTATAATATATAATCCATTATATGTTATATATGTACATATACACACATTTACATTGTGTATATATATATTTAATAATAGTTTAAATATGTACACATATATATATATTTTTAACTTCATGTTCCACATCCTTTCAGTCAATATGGGTATTCAGAAAATACATGAATAGGATATATACATATACATAAAAGATAGTATAATGAGAAGAAATTATAGCCCTTATAAGGATTTTTTTTTTTTTTAATTTCTGAAGTTTTCATAGGTCAACTGGCCTCAGAACTTCACTAAGTTAAGAAGATGGAAGGCTGGAGAGCTTATGGGATTTTCCAGTATAGAGCAATGACACTTCAATCATATGTCCTTTGATGGAGGGGAGAATCGAGGGGTCATCTGTTAGAGCCTGGGGACCCTACCCTTCAACAAATGACCAGAAATGA
The DNA here is from genome assembly GCF_949774975.1 of Lagenorhynchus albirostris. NCBI lineage: Eukaryota > Metazoa > Chordata > Mammalia > Artiodactyla > Delphinidae > Lagenorhynchus > Lagenorhynchus albirostris. The sequence continues at coordinate 27,199,669 of NC_083115.1, read as the reverse complement.
TTGGATCACGTGTTACTTCTAGATGAAATAACACCTGAATCAAAATCGCAGATGAGATATCAAATAAAACTTTTTTTTTCTGGAGACGTATCTGAATGGTACTGCCAGGATTTCACTGCTTATGACATTTAAAAGCAGAGTGTCTGGAGCACTAAAAATACACTGTAGGGAACTACCCCGGGCTGGCAGAGAAATGTTTGAGAACTTCAAAAGGTCCCTGCTATTTTTAATATCTACTCTCACACTACCTTAGCGTGAGTAATACCTTTGCAGAGTCTACTATGTTGGTTGAAGCTGTGGCAAAGCTCCTTGGCCCCAAGAAGCATCAGACCAGATTCTAGAAAATTGCTGCCATGTTCTTTCCAGGGCAGAGAAAACGTCTCTGGTCAGGAGAGGTGGCAATTTAAAAATAATCGTGGATGTGTAGCTTGATGCCAGACTCTCTGTGACATGTTACTGGAACCATCCAAAATAACTAGTTAAGGTATCTGCAAAATTTAAATTTGTCCTAGAAATTTCGCTGTAAGCCAGGCCACATGTACTAGTGCTGACCGTCTTCCAACACGGGCATGTGCACAGCCCTCTTAAACTTGGCTGACTCTTAGCGTCCTGAGCCCTGTACCTGTGCTCCCGTTCTCTGTCCTTCCCCACATGCCCACAAGGAGGCAGTGTGGTGCGTGGACAGGGCTCCAGGCTCTGAGTCAGGACTTTCCCTGGTGTTTGACTTGGGTGTGCCACTCACCTCTCCGAATAATCAGCTTTTTTACCTGGAAGATGCAGGTTATACTTGCTCTGCCACAGTGTTGTGAAAGATATTAAAGAAAAATAAAAATTAATTAAAAATTAATAGGCTGGAAGAAGTACATCCCTGTTGGTGTCATTTCATAATGGGTTAAATGAAGGGGTGATGATGCTTCTTGACCATTCATTGCTAAGGGTCTGCTGGACCAGATCCTCCTGTGGAGAGGATGCAAATTCCTTCTCCTCTTAAGCTCTCCACTCTGAACCTCCAGCTCCTTCACATGAATTGTTCCTTAAGGCTGTAGAGCTCCCTTGGTCCCTTTCCTTACAAATACTTAGTCCTTGCTTTAGAGATCAAAGTTTCTAATCAAATTAGAAATCTATTCTTTGACCTCAAATATATTCTCACATAACAAGCTGATGTTTACAGGTGTTTTTCATTGCCACCATTAGACTGGGAGCTGCTAAACACGTCTTCTGTTTGAGTATTTATATAATTTTAAACAAAGTAGTTCAAGCATAATTAAAGATGGGTATCTCTAAATATGTGTATGCTTTAGCCCAGGATCATTCTCAAAGGAAAAAAAAAAAAAATCCCTGGAGGTAGCTTTAAAAACCTAAACCTTCAGGAATGGAAACCACTGATGTCCATTTAAGAGCTAAGTATAAAAACAGTCATTTTATCCATCAAGTGATAACTAAGTGGAAATCAAAATGGTCAGTTGTGACTCACTCCAGGGAATCCAGACTCACACTCTAAGTGAGGCTGTGGGCTGGGTTAGTCACAGAAACACAATTTTTTTAAATGAAATCATGTGTCTTCCTGAGTCAATATTACATGAAAATCCAAGCAGATGAGGAATAATAGCCGGGTCTCCATCCCTGTCCTTCGTGAAGTCGTTACCATCGCTGGCTGATGTTAGGGAGGGAGGCGTTTCAAATTACAGCAGCACTTTCACAGGTAGATAATTATGTCAAGTTATGAATGACAGAAATTACTGCAGCTACGGTTCTCTTTTTTGGTCTTTGCTGGCTGTTTTGCATCCATTATACTTTCTTTTTATAGCTCCCTTAGTTATCTGCAGTTAATTAACATCGATAAATGACTGAAATGTTATATAGTACTTTGATTGCATTTTTATCTTTTTTGTTTCCTTCTTAAGGAAACTGTCACTTCTAATGTCTTAAGTACTGTCATTAACGTTGAGCTTAAAATGATTCTTGGCATTATTTTTTTCAATGTAACTTAAAATTTGACTCTTTGTTTCAAATTACGGGCTTTAGGTTTTATATTTTCAAAGATACCCTTAGATGCTATCAAAATACTACCTCGAGAGCTATAGAATTATATCACCAACTTCATTTGCACTAGTTTCCTGTGATAGTACAAAAATTTATAATATAATATTTCTGTAAGAGACTAGGGTGGGCTTTATTGAAAGTTTATTTTTGGTAGGTGAGTTTGTTGTCGGCTTTTTTTTAAGCGGGTACGATTTTGACCTGGTTTCTGAAATTTAGTTGCCAGCTCATAGTTTTCTTACTGAAAGGGATTTTTGTTTGTTCGGTCGAGGTCAGAACCTAATCTTTTGCAATACTTTTTCCAGTTTTATTGAGATATAATTTACATATAACATTGTATAAATTTAAGGGGTATAACATACTTATTTGATAGATGTGCATATTGCAAAATGAACAATAACCTAATCTAGTTTAATTTTCTCTAATTTAAACAATTTTTGGAAGATCTTGATTTTGAAAATTTCCAGCAAGTGTCAGACCTTAACTAATGGTACATTCCAATTCAATTACTTGTAAAAATATACAAGAGCAAAACAATTGATACTTTTGGCATTATTTAAGCTACTTGAATTACAGGGGAATCCAAATGCTTTCTTTGTCATTCTCTCTCTTTCTGTATCTCTATATTTGCAACAGTACTAGGTTGTTAAATTTAAAGTATTTTTGTAGAATTCATATTTATTATAGGAAGTTACCTGTGCATTTTGTTCAATGGCCAATAGTGACTTCAAAAATTTATCCTATATTCTTGAAGTATTCAAATTATATGTATACTCATTGTAGAAATATGTGTAATAAAAACGAGTTGAAAACAAAATGAGTACAATTCAGTGGAGCAAAGCACTATTCATATCAATGGAATACTATGAGGCTCTATATATTTGATATAGAAGAGTCCACAAGCTTTATTGTTAAATGTAAAAAAAACCCCATGCTAAATAGGTTTATGGTAGTCTAGTGCTTGCGTGAAATACATATAGCTACTAAGTACATAAGTGTGGAAAAATAAAGAGTAAATAATAAGTAAAATAATCAGATGTGTATGTATGCGTACGAGGACATACATGGAATCGGTAATTGTGCTTACCCCAGGTTATGGAGATCAGAGGTAGACTTATTTTCCACTTCCATCTTTTGGTATATGTTGAATTTTGTTCCTTGTACACATATTACCTATTCAACAGTAAACTGGTTAAATATGTAAACATCATAAAAGTTATAAAGAAATAAAAAAGTGAAGTGCAATGTTGCAATGGTCAAGTAACAGTCATGACATAATAGTATTTATTGATTCAAAGGAGTTAAGTGTTTCATATAAAACATGCTATTAAGCTGTTACTTGCTTTAGAAATCATATTACATTTTTATTTATTCCAGAAAAGATAATGGAATACATACCTTTTTAACAAACTTCATATATATATACATATACACACACACACACACACACACACACACACATACATTTTTTATATGCAAAAAAAAAAGAAAGTCAAAATTGTGCGTCTCTATGTATAGACATTGTAATGTAGGTCCAGGCTGTCATAATACAATTACACCAGATCATCAGATCAGTATTTCCTTACATATACCTCTTCAATGGTGCTTACATTTGACACCATGGTTTTGTCATGACCTCTGACTATAAACATGACCAGAAATCCTTTTAATATCTTGAGGTAAAATAAAAATGACCCCTGGTCCCTGTGAAGTGTGTATCTCAGAGGTACAGTGCCATTTAGACAGATTCGTCTGATTTCTTTGAGAAGGTGTAATCAGCATTGTGCTTATCTACAAAGACCGTCTTTTTATCATTTACCCACCATCCTCTATACAGTATGAATGCTAGCATGGACAGTGTCGGTTGCATTGTAAAAAGCTACAAAGAGTTTTCAGAACCTGCTAGTTTTAAATTACAAATATAATATGGGGAGAAGCTAATAAAAGTACAGGAAAATTTAAAAAATAATTGACTTTTTCTTTTCTCTTTTTTTCTTTCCTGGGGAGATCATATGCTTAGGATCATTTTAAACTAGCCAGTATGAAATAATATAATTGATTGAATTATTTGGAAATAATTCTTTTTTAACTATCCACTAAATTCTGTGGAAACATGCATAATGGAAGAGTCAATGGCTGATTTCAGTTATAGAAAACTATATTACTGTAATCTTCTATAGATTATTACACTTCGAAAACCACTCTACCTGTTCAGAGTATGTCAGAAAGAATAAAGTACCATGTCAAAAACTTAGATGTACTTTTGTTTTCTAGAAAAGGATAACCTTGAAGAAGATTTAGAAATATAATTGTTCTTACAAAATAAAGGAGTTGATCTATATCAACCTTTAATTTAAAAATATTTATTAGCCCAAATGACACCCTGAAAAGTACAATTTCTGGAGAATACTGATGAGCATATATTACTGCCCCAAATAATTATTCGAATTGCTGCAACAATGCGTGATCACGTATTTACACTAGTTTTATATTTTATACATCAGTATCCTTTATTTCTTTTTCAGTAATATGGTGAATCATTCATTCATTCTTTCATTCGTTCACATCTCTTTATCAAAGTTTTCCTATGTGTCAGGCTTTGCACCAGGTGTTCAGATACAGTAGTGACCACTAACAGACTTTCCACCTGCCATTATGGTGATTGTGCTCTGGTGAAGAGGGTGTGCATTAATCAAATAATGATATAAACAAGGCAAAAACATCCTAATGTGTTACAGTTTGACCGCAGCAGAAAAGTCAGTGAATTCTATTCAGAGAAAGTGAACCCTGAGTTGAAACAGGAAAGATGGCTTGGGTAGAAGAGAGAATCAGATTCTCTGAGCAGCAAACAACATTTGCAAAGCCCTTTTGGTAAATGAGAGCATGGCAAGAACGGGAGCCTAGGGAACGGCCCAGTGGCCAGACATGGAACCAGGGATGCCTGCACGGAGTTGAAGCCAGGGAGGTGCATGGAAAAAGACATGTGCGTCACTGTCTGCATTGTCGGAAAATGGGCAGAGACATACCAGCTGTAGGGCACGACAGCTTGGGCCAGGGCAAAGGAGATGCATAAGAAGGGAGATAAACTAGAACATTACTTAGGAGGCCAAGTCTGCAGGACCAGGTGATGACTGTGATGTGGAGGCGCAATGTCAAAGATGGACCAGACATTTCTGTCGTGAAGATTGACAAATAGTGTAGCTGCTCATGGAGATGGAAGGCATGGAAGCAGTGAGTGACACATGCCAGCTTTAAAGTGCCAAAGTGATGTAGCCAATTGGTAGCAAATTGACAGGAGGAGCTCACAGATTAGTTGAGACTAGAGGACCACCTTTGAGTCATCTTCATGTCTGGGTCAGTGAGAGGCTTGAACAAGGTGAGGTGTTCCTGTAAGAAAGGTTTAGTGTGAAGAAGACACAGAGGCCAGGTATAAAAGGGTAAGCCTGCAGAGGAAGCAGAAATGACTGTCATCTGCAGAAGATGGAGAAGGATACTTAAGGGAGAGAAAAATGATTCTTAGATGACAAAGAAGACCCATATAGTCAACAACTATTCTCTGAGTGCCTACCCTGGTATGGATGAAGGTCAAGATCAGAGCCGCTGAAATACTAGTGTCCAAGTATGTTAATATCAGAAGAAAGTAATCTAAAAGGTGTACCGAGTAATTTATTTTTGCCATTGCCCGTGGGCTCTATTCTTGTACCACAGATGATGAAATTATTATGCATGCAAGCCTTTTTTTTTTTCTCTCAGAAGGAAAAGTTCCTCTAAGATATGGTTAGAGATTGTTAGATTGTTAACTTTAAAGTTCATTCAGTACATGATTACCTCATATTTTCAGCAAAATTACAAATGAGAGTCACTATATTATGTAACCAGAGGTAACTTAAACAAGCAAAACACTCAGTGCTGAGACAACCACAACAGGAAGAGGTGATCGAAATGTGCTCGTTTACGTTTTTTGGTTTTTTTTAAAATCAGATAATGAGAACTACTATATCATACTTCTTTCTTTTCAGTTGACCCTCAGATGCTTATGTAAATTTAATTCCCAATTACATAAAGTACTTCTTGGGATGAGCATCTTCATATCCTTCTAAATAATTTATCAATATCTTTTAAACTTGATTTTGACTGATGCACTCCTTTGTTAGTGTAAGCCACTTCAATTTTAGAAGTAAAAAATAAAAAATTATGGTGCTGATCAGTTCATGTTTTGGAGTTATGTATGACTGGCAGTCTCCTACTATCCCAACCAGAATTTTTCTGAAGCATTTGCTTCAAACGCTGTTTCTTCTAAGTTGCATACACCTCCTATACACATGTATTTGCAATTAAGAGAAAGATTTTTAGTCCAGTGTTGCTTGCCATTATTATGTGTATGACCAAATTACCACGTCATATTTACAGTGACTAACCATACTTAAGTCAAAGGCAAGATATCCCACTGCTGAGTATTTATCCAAAGAATTTGACATCGGGGTTGAGAATAGTTGTCTGTGATCCCATGTTCATTGCAGCGTTATCCACAGGAACCATGGCATGGAAGGAACCTAAATGTTTGTCAGCAGATGAACAGATAAAGGAAATGTGGTCTATACATACAGTGGAGTATTTTTCAGCCTTAAAAAGGAAGGGAATCTTGTCATAGGTTACAACATGGATGGAACCTGAAGGCATTACGCTAAGTGAAATAAGCCAGCCACAGAAAGACATACTGCATAATCTCACTGAGATGAGGAATGTACAATGGTCAGATTCATAGTGAAGAGAAGAGAATGGTGGTTGCCAGGAGCTGGGGGTGGGGGGAATGGGGAGGTGTTTGTCAAAGGGTACAAGCTTCCAGTTACGAGATAAATGAGTTCTGGAGACATAATGTGCAGCATGAAGACAGTATTGAACAGTACTGTGTGGTGTGCTTGAAATTTACTAAGAGGATAGATCTGAAGTGTTCTCATCCCCTCAAAAAAGAAGGAAAAAGAGAGGGAGAGGGAGATAGAGGAAGGAAGGGAGGAAGGAAGGAAGAAAGGAAGGAAGGAAGGAAGGAAGAGAGGAAAGAAGGAAGAGAGGAAAGAAGGAAGGAAGGAAGAGAGGAAAGAAGAAAGGAAGGAAGGGAGGAAAGAAGGAAGGAAGGAGGGAGGGAAGGAAGGAGGAAGGAAGGAAGAAAGGAAGGAAGGAAAGAAGGAAGGAAGGAAGAAAGGAAGGAGGGAAGGAAGGAAGGGAGGAATGGAGGGAGGAAGGAAGGAAGGGGTGACCCTGTGAGGTGATGTGTGTTAATTATCTGGATTGTGGTGATTATTTCACAATGTAGACATATGTCAAAGCATCAAGTTGCATCCCTTAAATATATACACTAGCTTTGTGTCAATTATATCTCCATAAAGTTGGGATAAAAGACAGATAGATAGGTAGATAGATAGATAAAAGGATGGGGCCAGATGTTATGTAATCAAGGTGTTCCAAAATGAGGCAGTTGTTTTTAGCACAAAACTCTTTCTATTTTTAAGTAGACGTGGTTATCCTAATGGTTGAAAACAATTTTATGACTGCATTCTTAGAATAATATACATTACATCAAATTTCATCAAACTGTGATTAATGCATATCAGTTGTGTTAAAACTTAGATAAAGAAAACATACTGTGATCCATATTCAGCCAAAGATTTTAATAGTGTTGATATAAAATATAAATATTTATTATTCAGTTTTTATTTGGAGACTTCCTACTTCTAACAATGAACTGAATTAACACCCCAAGAGCAGTTTTGAAGGACTATAATAAAATCTATTCTGTTTCATGTTTCTCCAACTTTCCTGCTTGTATACTTTGACAAATTTCATAAAATATTTTCATAAAAATCTTCATTCAGCTGACTCTCTTTGTTGGCCATTGAAAGCACTACAGTGTGGTTTGCGAACAGTGCTCAATCCTGCATGTACGAGGACAGGGGCGTAGGGACAAGTTTTATTGTCCTGCTGAAGTGGAAGGACAGAGCGAGCACAGGTCTGTTCTCACTCTCTGTTTCTACACCCAAATGATCTCTGTGTGTCGATCACCCAGGCATTGTAGGGCCTGGATGGCTGCACTTGAACTAAAAAATGTCAGGTGTGACATATGAATTACGACACACAGTTATAAATCATGGACACTGTCAGTAGGTGACACGTGTCTTGATGAAATACAAATGGGCATTTTATTTCTGGCTGAGGCTGGCATGCAATCTAAGGACCCTGACTGTCTCTGCACATGGGTGCATCTTGGTTCTTCTGTTTCCAGTATTGAGATACAGGCTGGGTCCCCATAGAAGGTAAAAGATACACAGATAGAGATATAGAGTATTTATTTATTTACTTATTTATCTGTTTACTTTTGTTTTACAAATAATTCATGTTTTTATAGCCACAACTAAGAAAACTAAATTTCTTTGTAGTTTTCTTGTTTCGTAAGTTGGGATCTGTCCTTCCAATGCGGAGCAAAATGAATATGGTCTGGAATAATTTAAAACTAGGCATATCATGAAAACTAGAGTTATACCAAGAAATATAACATCTTCACTTAACAAAAATCATGCCTTGTCATTGCTTCTGCAAGGAATTGAAGATGCCAGTCAGAGGTTTTGAAAGTAAGGTAAATTTTTTCACTTGATATATGAAGACTGCAAAATTTAGATTCCTTTTTTCATCTTAGTATTACAGCAAAAACGTATTGAAGCCTCTGTTTCATCCATACATCCATACATATCCACCCATCCACCCATTTATCCATCCATCTATATATCTATCTATCCATCCATTTATCCATGTGTCCTTGTATCTATGTATCCATCCATCCATCCATGTTTCCATGTACCTATGTGTCTATCCATTCACCTATGTATCTATCCATTCATCTATCTATCCATCCATCCATCCATCTACCTATCTTTGATGTGAATTTTCAAAGTTGATTGAATAATGCAATGTAGGAACAAGTCTTGAGTGGCAATTTCTTATTCTTTTTTTATGAAGGTTCTGTGCATGTGATGCCATCTTATTAAGTACTAACTTAAAAGCAAAGAATGAGTTTTAAACTGTGTAAGGATTTCTAAGACTGAGTACATCCTTTAATTTGTGAGTAAAGGTGAAATGAGAAGTTAGAACCAGTGTCACAGTATCCTAAACAATCATTTAAAGGTATTCCTATCAGTAGGCAGAGAAGAGTTATTTATTTTCTTATTTTCTTAGTAAGTCATACTCATTTTGACTTTACCCTATTGAGGTGGATTCAGTAAGTACCTCTCTTGGCAATGACCTATGGAAAGAATGTCATGCTTGGTAAAATTCTATATACACCAGCTTCTTTGCTATTCTTTTTGTTTTTTCCCATCCTAAATGAACTCTTAAAATTTTCATTTGACAGTAGCAAAGGATTTTTACACAGTAGGAGTAAGTAGCCCTAATGTGGCATTTATTCTACCACCACCGACCCTAGACAGTGCACTCACCTGCACACTGGAGGTGACAGTCCACACCTGTCTTAATCATAAATATATTTATATAAAATACCCAAAGTCAAGTGTGAAATTGCAGGCACTCAGTCAAGGCCAGTCATGAGAGTACTTTCTAACTTAAAAAAAATTGATAAAACTTTCATGCACAAGGGTAATTCAGAGTAGAGAAATTAGAAAGATCAGTTAGACCTTAGAAATATGAATTCGGATCATTCCTTGCTCTCCCCTACATGCTTAGTTTCCCAAGCTCCAAGGTCATCTGGCTTCTACAAGTGTTTGCCCTGTGCGAGAGAGGCAGGCAGGAAGGATAAGGAAGCCCACTGGTTGGTTGCGGCTCTCTGCCTTGGCCAGAGCTCCCAGAAGCTGCCGCAGTGTGCCGTGGCCCCAGGCTCCCGTTGGATAGCCTGGCAGGACGGTGTCCTCTGCCTGCCCTCTGGGCTCCTCTGAATGTCCCCTCCTTTTATTCTTCCAACCTCAGAGTAGAAAGTTTACTGATGCTTAGACTAGGAGGGTTTCTCACCATCCCATGCTTGGTGGCTTGCATCTTCCATCACCTGTGTAATCAATCCCCTGAAAAAAATTCCTACTGTTTAAATACATAGAGTTGTTTGCATTCTCCCATTGGGACTCAGCGTGAATAATGAGAGGACATGGCTGATTACTGAAACAGTGATCAGTAAGGCTAGGTGAAGGAAGTATCCCAATTCATAAAGAAAGGACAGAAAGATTTACAATATAAGACTGGCATTCAGAGATAGACAGTTTCAGATCAGAGGTTTCAATATTTGCCTAGTAGAGGTTCCGTAAGAAAAGAATAGAAACAACCTAAGTGAGTAAATAAGAAAGAAACAGAGAACAAAAGCTCCCTGGACTGAAGACAAACTCAGATCTCCAGATTAGAGTTAATTAAATATTGGAAAGCATGAATGAAAGGAGACCCATAGTTAGGAATACACTAGTGAAATTTCAGAACGACAAGCACAAAGAATCATACTGAAAGCTTACAGAGGAGGACTGGATATATGTGACCTGTAAAGTCAAAAGATTTAGATCAAAGGACACTTCTCAGTAGCCACACTGGATGTAGAAGATAATGCAGAAATGTCTTCAAATTTGAAGATGAATTATTTTGAGTCTTTAATCTCTTAAAACTCAAGGCAGAAAGCAGAATAAAGATATTTTCAGACATACCAAGATGCCCAAAGTTTGCAAACCATACACTGTAGCAGAAAGAATTAGTCAAGGAATCATTACAAAGAATTCAATCAAAGAAAGCTTTGGGGAGGAAATGGTAAGAAAAGCAAACATGGAATACTGTAGCTAATTCTAAATAAATATTGAAGAATGATTTTTAAAAATGTAACAATTTGAAACCAATATCTGAGATGCACGTAACAGGGGAGGCCACATAAACATCTGTGGAAGTACAAGGACGTAATACCATCTTGCTAAACTCCCAGCTTGTTTGGGGATGGAAGCTAACGGATTCAGAACATCGGTTTAGAAAATTTTTAATATTTGTGTCAAAAATTAAGTTGTAAAGACTAGAAAAATGGAAAGAGGATGTGTAGCTTTGACACCTTTCAGAAAACAAACAGAAAAGGAGAGGTAGCAGTTGGGAGAGTGGAGGCTTAACAATCCAACAACAGCAGCGATCGCAGCAATAACAAAAGAGGATCAAAGCAAGATGGCACGAAGCCAGACATATCTGTAATGAACACCTGTGAATCAGTAAAAAGCCTTCTTATTCAGGAAAAACACACTAAAACTGGATAAAAGAACCTTGTGATGTGTGTGGTGGATGTGTGTTTACAAACACATGCTCACAAGTTTTTTAACAAGACACATATCTTAAATTTTAAGGGCTGTCAAAGAAGGAAGTGAACACACGCTGGATAAACACGATAATGAGGCAGGGTGTCAAGACTGACATCAGAGCATGTCGGCCTTACCAGCTCAGGTTTTAAATGAGAGGAAGAGGGATGCTTTATATTGAACTAAGTGCACTATGACACTTAGAATGCTCCAAGAACTGAAAATTTGGGAGAAAATAAAGAAAACTATGAAGACGTACCGTTGTCATAGTGCTAACCCATGTTCAGAAACGTGAAAAATCAGGTAAATAAAATCAACAAAAATGATTAAGGTATAGAAGATTGAAAAAAAATAACTCTAATGATGACCAATATTTATTATATGCATGTTCAATGTGGCAGGTGTTACTCTGAGCACTTACGATGTATTGATTGGTTTAATCTTCCATAACTGAAAACTCAACTCACAAAATTAAAGAAAGTTAAAAACCCCACCGTGTTCAGCTACTAAGGGGATGATTACTAAGTTCCTGCTGATCCGCTAACATGGGCCAGCTTGCCTTAGTTACACACGGGAAGCTTAGTTTTGTTGTTGTTGTTTAACCTAAGAATTGTCTTTTATTTTCTGTAAAGAGAAAAATGTAAATCCAATTTATTTCTGAGTAAAGATTCTCTCAAAACCAATTCTTGACACTAACACATATTTAGAACATGTTTATTACACAGAAGGAAGGAACTCTTGTCAGTGAGAAAACCGAGTTGGAGAGCAGTTAAGTCACTTGGCAACAGTTGTGAATCGGGAAAATAGAAGATGAGGGTCCTTCCCAAGCATTGTGGTTCCTGACCCTGTGTTTTAAATGCTACTGCCTTGAAAGTATGCATTTCTATCAAGGGTTCACGGCACAAAACATGCATGGTCACACAGATTATCTTAATGAAATTCAGAAGCAAATGAATGCAGGTCAAGCTACCTGTCCATGATGGAACAAAGTGAAAAATCCACTAACAAAAATATCTCCCCAAGATTAGACACACAGTTGCCTGTGTGCACACACATACCACCCCCCATACACATACAAACAATCTCCCCAAGATCTCACACACACACACACACACACATACAGGCACACACATGTGTGTGTGTGTGTGTGTGTGTGTGTGTGTGTGTGTATATATATACTTTTTTTTTTTTTTTTTTTGGTGCTAAGCGGGCCTCTCACTGTTGTGGCCTCTCCCATTGCAGAGCACAGCCTCCGGACGCGCAGGCTCAGCAGCCATGGCTCACGGGCCCAGCCGCTCCGCGGCATGTGGGATCTTCCCGGAGCGGGGCACGAACCCGTGTCCCCTGCATCGGCAGGCGGACTCTCAACTGCTGCGCCACCAGGGAAGCCCTATATATTTTTTGAATAACTGAAATTAAGAATAAAAACTGAAAATTAAGATATATTTGGAGATAAATGTTAATTAATGGATACATTATTATTTCATACAAGACTTTACTGATGAAGTCCTTAAAAGAAAACATATAGCCTTAAATGCACTTGAGAGACACTGCGGGGAGGTGGAAGGAGAGAGAATGGAAGTCAATAATCTAAGTGTTCTTTGAATCTACAAACAAGCAACAAATAAAAGAAACTAGAGTAACGAAAATAAAAGCTGAAATTAAAGAAAGTTTAAAAAGCAAACCAAATAAAACATAAGTTGCGTAAAAGATAAAAGCTTAGTCCTCAAAATATCCAACAAAATAGATGAACCTTTGGCATATCTGATCAAAGAGAGACAAATAGAAAGAACAAATCACCAAGAAGAAGGAAAATTTGTTCAGTTAAAAATGTGAAGAATTTAAAAAAATGCATAGGATACAATGTGCAATTTTATACCAAATAATTTGGTAAACTAGCCAAAACATAGGATTATCTTAGAAAACACAACTTAAACAAATAGATTCAAAACAAGATAGTTCAGGTGTACTAGTATCATAATAGATGTTGAAAGAGCTCTCAGAAGTCTATGCCTAGGGCTTCCCTGGTGGCGCAGTGGTTGAGAGTCCGCCTGCTGATGCAGGGGACACGGGTTCATGCCCCGGTCCGGGAAGATCCCACATGCCGCGGAGCGGCTGGGCCCGTGAGCCATGGCCGCTGAGGCTGCGCATCCGGAGCCCCCGCAGTGGGAGAGGCCACAACAGTGAGAGGCCCGCGTACCGCCAAAAAAAAAAAAAAAAAAAAGTCTATGCCTAAATAGACAAAAGACCAGAAAGTGTTGTAGCATTTAAATTAATCCTTTGAGAAAAGGCATTCCCATTTTTTTATTGTTAAGTAAATTCTTCTTGTTATTGGAAAATAAAAGTAGACAATGGAATGTGATTTGCTTTTCCAGGTAGCAAAAAAATTCAAATGTCATAGGAGTTCAAACAATGTGGCATCAGTTCTTAAAGTAACAAATAGATTAATGAAACAAGGTAGTTTAATGAAACAAAGCAGGTCGTCCAGAAGTAGATTTTTGTATAAATGTGAATTTGGCCCATGATATGGGTAATAATTTAAACTTAGCAGAAAAATTAGCTTGACTCCTTATAAAAAGTATTGGCAAATTTGCATATCCTACTGGAAAAATGTAATTTATGTAAATATACCACAGTATTAACAAAGTAATCCACATATGGGTGACAGAACAAACATATAAAATAATTATTGAAGTATTTAGAGAAAATAAAATGTTCATTTTTATAAAACTATAATTGGAGCGTAATATAAAGCAAGCCATAAACCCTGAAGCCCTAAAGAAAAAGACCTGTCTACAAATTTGACATAAAAACATCAATATGTGTTAACAAAAACATGGCAAAGTTAAAGACAATTGAAATATTTAAAAATGTGTAAAAAATCATTACCATACAGAATATATAAGGTATTTCTATTGTTCAAGGAAAAAAGCTAATCAATTGGAAACATTTGTATAAATATAGCCAGGAAATTGAAAGAAGAAATTCAAAGGCCAATACACGTATTTTATTGCAGTAATAAACCTGATCAAAGTCAAAGCAGACAAAAGAAAAAACCAAAGTGTCATTTCCAGCCATCACATTGATAAAAATTAAAAAGAGAAGTAATATCCAGTGTTGCAGAAGATGGAAGGGATGACTGACAGCATTCATTCCTGGAAGACTCAGTGACAGCCATTGTGCACATTTAAAATGCACATATAATATTACACCAAGCAATTTTACACCTAAAAAAAGCTTACGCAGTACTGCTTTATATATGCAGAAACCAGACATGTAAAATATAATAGTATCTCATAAATCAAAAGGGAGAACTGTCTTAATGCCTTTCAGTAGAGAATTATTAAATAAATTAAGGTGTACTCATGCCATAGAATAGCACACAGCAGTTCAACCTGTGAGGGAGACCCATACGCTATGATTGGATATTATTAAGGATAAAAAGTAGGTGCAAATCAGAAAGTAAAGATAATAAGGCAACATATCAATAAATGTATAAGTATATATATATGTGTATATATAAGTATGTAAGTAGGTATATATATGTATATATGTATAAATTCATAGGGAAATACAACTGGAGAAGAATAAAGGGGGTAAAGTCAGGCTAGTAGTGGGACAGTACATAATGAAAGACTTCTAATTTTTTCTTTATATATTTCTGTATTGATTGTTCTTGCAATGAGACAATATCTGTGAGTTCTGTAAATAATTTTTAAATGCTGCCATAAATAAGATCATCTATTTATAAATGCTCATTCTTCCCTACTAAGCCTTAGAGCTAGTCTGTGAAAGGGAGGTGTAGAGAATAGTGAAAGTTGCCAGTGGGGCAGTCAGGGTGTCCTGGCAAGTATTTATGATTTGTTTCCAGTTAGGAAACATGAATTTTGTCACTTAAGTGAAAAAAGAAAATAATACATTTATCAAAAATCAATGTATGGGATTGATTCCCTATCATTAAAATAAAGGGACACTTGGCTGTACAAGTACTCCCATGATCTTAGGACAGCAATATTTTATTGACAGTGTACTTTTTAATTTATTTTATTGACGTAGAGTTGATTTAATGTGTTGTGTTTATTTCTCCTGTACAGCAAAGTGAGTCAGTTATACATATATATATTCTTTTTCATATTCGTTTCCATTATAGTTTATCACAGAATATTGAATATAGTTCCCTGTGCTGTACCGTAGGACCTTGTTGTTTATCCATCCTGTATATAATAGTTTGCATCTGTGAACCCCAAACTCCCAATCCACCCCACCCCCTTGGCAACCACAAGTCTGATCTCTATTGGTAATATATTTTAATGCCTCAAAAGGATCTCACAAAGTTGTTCCAATTATGTCTAAATGCAACTACTTTGTTCGAATTGCAGGTGAAAAATGAAAAAAAATTTTTCACATGTGACAGGGAAGAAGAAAATAGCAAGTTCTATTTCTTCATACCTCCTGCACCTTCTCCTGACTCAGAGAATGTTTATTTCTACATACGGTGGTGTTTAAACCCTGTCATCACAGTGTTTCGAATCTATTTTGGTCTTACCTCTTTGAATTTAAGTCTCGGAAGGCCATCTTTTGTTTTCCCCTCTTTGATAACCTACCATCTGCTTATTTGCTAAAACAGAATATAGAAGAGTGCATGTCGACTTTTGCAATCAAAGGACAATACGAGATTGCGGCTGCACAAATAATTTTACTGCATTTAATTAATTTGAACTTCGTGGATTGCTAATTAATTGCTTGACTCAAATAACTGGGGAGTTTTTAGGAAATAACTTCATCTTTTCCCTGAAAACTATTAAAGTGGTTTGTGTGCATTAACAGAAGTCCTAAGGGAAAGACATACTAAGTTTTCAATTTTAAGAAATTTGAATTCAGTGTCTTTAAACAAGACAACTGATTATGTGGTTGAGATGTTTCCTGAGAGAGATGACAAATTGTGTGATGCTATGATTTTCAAGGCAAGCTGCACAGCGAAATATAGTTTAGTAACGTACTATTTCTATTTATTTAATTATAAACTTTTTAGTTAAAAGACTGTTGTAAACTTATGTTCGCACACAGTAGGATAAATTATAATATAAAAAGTTTAACCTGCAAACCTGAACCCATGTTGTTATTCAAGGAATAAAATGCTCTAGACTGAAAAAACAACGTTTGCTCTAATAAACCTTGGTCTTTTACATAAGGTTATATTGTTAGGCTAGTGTCTCAGTTTGTAAGATTCTTCTTCTTTTCCATAAGGATGTAGGATCGTACTTTTAACCACCTCTTGATAGTGAAACATAATTGTCACGTTTACAGATAATGTTCTCAGAAAACCTATTGACTTGGAGCTAGCAGGCCTAAAATGGCATAAATGACAGCTCTGGGAGAAGGTTTTGCTTAGTTCTCAAGCTAGAAATTTTCTTTTTACTGTGTTAATTCTCTTAGTATGGATATTTAATGAATAGAGCCGTTCCCACCAGCATATTTATTTGGAGGTTTCTTAATTTAAAACATGATTTTTGATATGAAATAAAACACTGAGAACTTCCCCTTGATTCTTTGCCTTTGCAGGTCCCCCTACCCACCGGGCTCTCTCCTTGTGACCAGCCCTGAGCAACATGTTGGAGGGAAGGGGGTGGCAGAAAGTTTATGTTTCCTAGAACTCAAAAAACTGTGATTAGCTGCTAAATTGGAGAACACATCCTAGTGTTCTCCAAATATTTATTAACAGAAATGTACCGTGCATGAAAGCAGTGCAGCGTGGAGGAGGTCCATTTCTCCTCTGCGGTTTTCACCCAGGTGCTACCTCCCCCATGCAGTCTTCCTAACTCCAGTCCACTGCATCCTGAATGTTCTCTCTCCTTCTTTTCAACCTTCCTGATAGGTATTTGTACTTCTCTTGTCCCACCAAATTCACTCTCCTTTATCCTGACTAAATCATAAGCTACCTGGGCAAAGACAGCCTTCTTCCAGCATGAGCAGAGACCAAGCCTAGTTATGAAATTTTTACTCAGATGTCTAGAGATGCTTTCTTTAAAATGAGTTTAAGGGAAAATGAAATTTTATGGCGGTCATCTAACAAATTTGCATTTTCAGAGCTAGTTACCGATTTATGAAATAGTCGAAAAAGATTTAGCACTTAACCTTTTCACTTCTGGGGGAACCACGTACCATGTAATGTATCCATTGGTTCAAATACCAATATACAATACGTGTGCGTGTGTGTACTTGAATTGTATTGTGTCATAAATTCTGACAGTAAAGAGGACTCTTCCAGAACCATCCCTGTGAACTGGATGAATTACTACACATTGGGATTCTGTTTCGTCATCTGTAGACACTAGGTAACAACAGCAGCTCTGATTGCTGTGGTCCTACCCTCCAGTTTCAATGTAGTAAGCACTCAGAAAATTCTTTCTTTATTCTTATTAGGGGCATAGAATGAATACATGAAATACAAGGTGTCTAAACATCCAAGGGCTTAGTTAAGATGAATTTCCTTTCATCACTTTTACTCCTTTTTCTCCCCAGGTTTAAAAACAACCTTATATTTATCGTTCCTTATTTCTCCTGGTAGCCTTAAGCCATTCATTTTTTTTTTCTATTTTTTAACTTTTCAGACTCATAAGCTTTTGCAAAATACAAGTAATTCTTGTAATACTCTTCGTCCAAATTCTCTTAATGATACCACCTTATATAATCATAGTAGAATTACCAGAACTAGAAAAATAACATTGATACAACACTATTACATGATCTACAGAGCTTATTCAAATGTTGGCAAATTTTCTAGCCAGGATAGAACCCATTTGTTGTCATGACTCTTAAGGGTTCTTTAATCTGTAACAGCCCCTCATCCTTTTCTTTGCCTTTTAAGAAGCTGACACATTGGAAGAATACTTATTTTATAGAATACCCTCCAACTTGAATTCATCTAATATCTCCTCATGATTAAATTTAGGCTCTGCATTTATAGCGATAATATTACTGATTCTGTGCCGGTCTTACTGTATTATTTAAGAGTGTATGCAATGCTAGGATGTTTCATTACTGGTGATGTTAATCTTGGTCTAACATCTAGTCTTGGTTAGCTTGGTTAGGGTTTCTCCGTGAGATTTCTCCACTCTAAAGTTACTTTTTCTCTTTGTAATTGATGAAAATATCATGAGCTACACTTTTAGACTTTGCAAATATCGTGTTTTCCATTAAACTTTAATCTATTTGCTTTGACACTGATGCTTCTTCTCTGAAATAATTAGTACCATTGTGCTTGCCAAATGGTGCCTTTTCTACTTCCACCGTTTCTTTGATATATTTTTATTGGAATTCTACTATAAGTAAGATTTTTGACTTCTTTCCACTTTTTTTTTTTTTTTTTTTGCGGTACGCGGGCCTCTCACTGTTGTGGCCTCTCCCGTTGCGGAGCACAGGCTCCAGACGCGCAGGCTCAGCGGCCATGGCTCACGGGCCCAGCCGCTCCACGGCATGTGGGATCTTCCCGGACCGGGGCACGAACCCGTGTCCCCTGCATCGGCAGGCGGACTCTCAACCACTGCGCCACCAGGGAAGCCCTCCACTTATTCATTCATTCATTTATTACTTTATGTGAGTACAGACTCATGGATATTTGTTTTAGTGCGTGTATTACAAGCCATTGTTAACATTATTTATTATTTATTTTATTGCTTAATTGTACCAGATTTATCTATTTGGAGTTCTTTCAGATCGTTTCTCATGTCCTTGAGATATGTCCTCATGATTATTTTTAACACTTCCTTACTTTTTGGCCGTAAGAGGTGTCTCAGGTTTTCATTGTACTTCCCCTGGCTCAGCCCTGGAATCAGTCGTTTCCTCAAGGAACCCTGGTTTATTTTATTGGAGAATGATCTTTATGATCAGGGTCTGGATGCTAAATGTGCTCTTTGCTACCAGAATGTCATTGCTCCTAGACCCCCTTAGCAGACAGAGCTAGGCTGTAGGTATACATAAACCAACAAAATAACACACTCATAATTTTTTTTTTAATCAATCTATCTACCTGTCTATCCATACATCCATCATCTATCTGTCTACAACTTCAAGTTCATGCTGATGTCTCTGACAGCCATCCAGCCCCGCAGGCCTCATCCTAGTCTTCGCTCTTTCCCTATTTGTGACTCCTTTTTCCATCAATGAGAAGCCTGGCTTTCATTATCCAAAGCACAGCAATCACTTTCTAATAGACTGTATATAAAGAAGCTTAAGAATTGCTAATCCATACGGACTAGAGCGCAATATTTGTCTATAGGTCTTTATTTTCAGTCTTACGGTCTATAGTCAAAGTAATATTTCCCAAGTTACTTTGGTTAGTATATTTACTTTTTTGTTTTTTATTCTTCATCCTCCTCGTTGTAGCCATGTATACATTTGTGATACAGTAAGGTTCATTTGATAAACTTTGTATTCCAATTTGAGTTGCCCTCTCATCCTTGTTGGTCTTACTGTTTTTACTTACGTGAAATATTACTATAGCACTAAAAGTTAGAGCTTTTGAAAAATTATACTCAGAGAAGTATGTCTTTCAGCTCATCCCTTCTATCCCAATCCTATTCAGACATTCTTTCAGACTTTTCCCAACAAGCCCGTATAGATAACCATTCTCATTGGTTGTTGGTTTATCATTTTTATATCTTCTCTTTTCACAAATGAGATATATGTATATTTTCTTCTTTCCTATTCCTTTTTTACGTAAATGGTAACTATATACAGTTGACCCTCGGACATCATGGATTTGAACTGTGCAGGTCCACTTATATGCAGATTTTTTTCAATAGCAAATATGACGCACTACCCAGTCTGTGGTTGGTTGAATCTGTGGACGTGGAACTACAGCTAGGGGGGCTGACTGTAAGTTATACTTGGTTTTTGAGGGTGCAGTGGGTCAGTGCCCCTAACCTACCATCGTTCAAGGATTTTTATATATATATATATATATATATATATATATATATATATATATATATGGTTGGCAAAAAGTTCATTCGGTTAGTGAATATGTTGTTCAATAAGGTTCTTCGTGAAAATGAAAAATGTCTTTTATTTTTACTTAAAACCAAATGCACTTTTTGGCCGACCCAGTATCTTCAATATATAATATTTAGACAAACTGTATATCTTCAGAGTAAATTCCTAGAAATGGGATTTATGGGTCAAAAAAGGGCTATGCGTAGTTTT
This sequence comes from Lagenorhynchus albirostris, assembly GCF_949774975.1. Taxonomy (NCBI): domain Eukaryota; kingdom Metazoa; phylum Chordata; class Mammalia; order Artiodactyla; family Delphinidae; genus Lagenorhynchus; species Lagenorhynchus albirostris. The sequence continues at coordinate 27,179,120 of NC_083115.1, read as the reverse complement.
GTTAGATAATTTAATCTAGCCATTTAAAAAGGATTTTGAATTATATCTTCCCTTAGAGATTTAATCACACCAGAAATATAGTAGTTTCTTCACAAATTTAGAACATCCTGAGGTTCTCTTTTTTCCCAGAGATCCCACATCTGTTGATTTAACAGAATAATGTAATGATTATGTTTACATAACTCTGTCACTTATACAACTATGCTTATTTATGTAAGTGAAGCATAGATGTCTTCTCAGCTGTAAAAATTTTATTTCCTCTCCTAAGCCCATTATGGAAAAAGTCATTTTTTTATCGCCAACTTTGTTTTCAATAATATTTCTTGTGTATTTTTTTCAAATGCCTAAACTCCTGCCACATTTAAGTATCTGACTTTTAATTCTAAATTTTCTCATTTCAATTTCTTAATTATGTTATGAAAAAATTCATAGATCATATATTTAATCATCAGATGCCGTATCACTTTTTTCTCTAAATATATTTCTGTATTAAAAGTTTGTTGCCCGTTAACCAAAATTGAACAATATAATTAAAAATTGGGCAAAAGACCTGAAGAGTCACTTCACCAAGTAAGACATTCAGGTGGTAAATCAGCATGCGGAAAGTTGCTTCACCTCACCTGTCATCAGGGAAATGCAAATTAAAATAATGAGATGCCACCGCACACCTACTAGGATGGCCAAAATCCAGAGCACCAGCGACCTCCAACGCTGGCGCTGTTGTAGGGGGATCAGGATCCTCATCGCTGCTGGTGGGAATGCAAAAAGGTGCAGCCACTTTGGAAGGAAGTGTGCGGGTTTCTTACAAAACTAAAGCTACTCTTGACATACGATCTGGCATTTGCACTCCTTGGTATTTACTCAGAGGAGCTGAGAGCTTGTTCACACAGAGACCCTCGTGTGGATGTTTACAGGAGCTTTATTCATAATTAGCAAAACTCAGAAGCAGCCAAGACACAGTAGGTAAATGGATAAATAAACCGCGGTACTTCCAAAAGATGGAATATTGTTTAGCGCTAGAAAGAAATGAGCTATCAAACCATGAAGAGCCGTGAAAGAAACTTAAATGCATATTACCAAATGAAAGAAGCCAATCTAAGAAGATTATACTGTGTGATTCCAACTATATGACATTCTGCCGAAGGCAAGACTGTGGAGGTAGTAAAAAGATCAGTGATTGCCTGGGGTCAAGGGGGAGGGAGGGATGAACAGGTGGAGCTTAGAGAGTTCTTAGGGCAGGAAAACTGTTTTTGATAATACTGTGATGGTGGATATCTACCATTACGTATTCCTCCAAACCCACAGAATATCCAACACCAAGAATGAACCCTAATGCATATCAAGCACTTGGGTGATGATGTGTCAGTGTGGGTTCAACAGCTGTAACAGATGTACCGCAGAGTGTAGGATACTGATAGCGCGAGAGGCCGTGCCTGTCTGGGGGCAGAGTGTGTATGGGAACTCTCTGTGCTCTATGCTCAATGTTGCTGTGAACTTAAAACCACTCTAAAAATAAAGCCTTTTTAAAAAAGAAAAAAAAATGTTGCTGCCAGAAGAGTTCCGTTTCTGTCCTGGGGGCGTGAGAAGCTCCATGAATCTGCCCCAGCAAAACAATCATATCTGGTGTAAATGATCAAAACCAAAACAAACAAACAAAAAACACTTCGAGTCATTGGAAATTGTTCTAAATGCATACAGAAAAGGAAGGAACATTTATTCAAGAATATCTACCTGTTAAAAATAGCTAGAGCCTGTGGCACTTGAACTACAACCTTTACCCTCTCCTCCAAATGCACTTTCACACTGAAAGAGCCCCAAAATTATGGGGCTCTTTGTGTCTTCAGGTCACAGTCACTCTGTATAAAACTTCACTGGGAGGACAGGCCCCCATCATTGCTCACATCCCTGCTCTGAGTTGTGAATGTTGTATTCTTGCTTACTGTATCTGAGAGACCAGGGGCTTTCCCCCTTTATCCAGCTCTCCCTTATAGGATGGACCATCTACCCAGAACTAATAATCACGTTCATCAAGTTTGTAGGATACAAGATAAAAATACAAATATCCATTGAGTATCTGTACACTGTAATGAACTGTCTGAGGATAAAATTAAAGAATACAATTCCATTTACAGTGGTTTCTAAAAAAGTGAAATTCAGTAATGCTTTTAATGAAAGAAGTTCTAACTTACACTCTGAAAACTAAGAAATATAGTTTTAAAAATTAAATACTTGGAATCAGAAGACTTAACATTGTCAAGAAGGCAACATCCTCAATTGAGCTACAACTTCAATGCAATGCCCATGAAAATTCTACCTGAGTTCTCTGTAGAAATTAACAAGCTGATACTAAAATTCATGTGGGAATTCAAGAAACTCAGAATACTCAAAATAGTCTTGAAAGGGAAGAACGCATTTGTAGGATTCACACTTGCCATATCTATTACGAAGCTGTAGTAATCAAGACAGTATTGTCCTGACATAAGGGTAGACATATAGATCCAAGGAATAAAGCTGAAAGTCTAAAAATAAACCTTCACATTTATGGGCAATTGATTTTTATGACTGCCAAGACAATTTAGTGAGGGGAATAATAGTCTTTTCAACAAATGGTGTTGGAACAACTAGAATCCACATGCAATATAATGAAGCTGGATTCCTATGCAACTCAATATACAAAAATTAATGCAAAATGGACCAAACACCTAAATATAAAAGCCAAAAATATAACACTCTTACAAAGAAAATGCAATCATTAATCTTTTTGATCATGGGAAAAGCAATGATACCCTGTTTTTGTTTTTAGATAAGACAGCAAAAGCACAAGCAATAAAAGAAAACGGAGAGCTAGATAGATAGATACATGGATACATAGATACATAGATACATAGATACATAGATAGATACATAGATAGATACATAGATAGATAGATAGATAGATAGATAGATAGGGCTTCATCAAAACTAAACTTGGTGCATTAAAGAACACCATCAGGAAAGGAAAAAGACAACTCATAGTATGGGAGATTTTGCAAATCATGTATCTGATAAGAGACTTACACATAGAGTATATAAATAACTATTACAACCCAACAACAAAAAGACAACCACAGTTTAAAATGGGCAAATACCTGAATAGACAGTGCTCTAAGTGAGATATACAAGGAGCCAATAATCACCTGAAAAGTTGTTCAATATCATTAGCTATCAGGAAAATGCAAATCAAAACCATAATGAGAAACCACTTACTATTCACCGCAATGGCTGTTAGTGAAAATACAGGTAGTAACAAGGGTTGTCAAGGGTGCGAAGAGATTGGAAGCCTCACTCAGTACTAGTGCGAATATACAGTGGAGCAATGTCATGGGAAAACAGGCTGGCGGTTTCTCAAAATGTTAAACATAAAGTTACCATATGATGCAGCAATTCCACCCCTAGGTATATATCTATGAGAAACGATGAGAAGATGTGACCACGCAAAAACTAGTACATGAATATTCATAGAAACATTATTCGTAATAGCCAAAAAGTGGAAAACATACAACTGTCTATCAATATCAATTGAAGAATGGATAAACAAATGTGGTATATCTACACAATGGAATAGTATTCTGAGGTAAAAAGGTAGGAGGTACTGATACATGCTACAATATGAATGAACCCTGACAACCTTATTGGAAGTGAAAGAAGACAAGTCACAAAAGCCCACACACTGTGGGATTCCTTTCTAAGAAATGCCCAGAACTTGCAAATGTAGAGATACAGAAAATATATTAGTGGTTTTAAAGGGCTGGATGGAGAGGAGAAAAGAGATGGACCGCTGACAGTTATGGGTTCTTTTGGGGTGGTAAATATGTTCACAGTTAGATGGTAGTGATGGTGTGCAATTCAAAATACTGAAAGCTATGGAAGTGTACACTTTAGAAGGGTGAACTTTATGATATGTGAATTAGAGCTAATGAACTCTAAGTAGAAATGTTATAGCTCTCTCTGTCTCTATATGTACATCTATATGCATATATTCGTAACTTTATCTGTCCATCTATCTATCTTTTCTCTCTCTATGTTGGATGTCACCATTCCTTTTTATCTGATTATTGTTAAAATCCACCATACTGACCTGGTAGATACGGCAGTCCACAACTGTTCTACAAGACAAAAGTAGGCATTCTTTTACAAGGAAAAATAGCAAGGCACACATGTAACACTGATTTCTTTTTAATTTAAATATTTTGTTTTACTGTAAAATATTTCATATTATAGCGTTCCCAGGAAATTCATGGCGCTCTCTCAGAAGATGTTGCCATCTTACTGTAAAGGACGCTGAGCTAAGTCGTTGCCCCTTCTGTTCTCGTTGGCTTTTGAAGTTTAGCTGGGAACCGGCTCTGCTGGCTCACAAGCTCTCTTCACTTAATCTAGTCACAGAATTTACCATTAAACTATCATCCTCCCTATCTCTCCCTTTCCTCCTCCAAGTGCTTAATCGCAAATATTTGAGTCAAAAGAATCTGAAAGGTGTTTCCTCACTTCATACTTAAAAGAGCAGGGAGGGCTTCCCTGGTGGCGCAGTGGTTGAGAGTCCGCCTGCCGATGCAGGGGACACGGGTTCGTGCCCCGGTCCGGGAAGATCCCACATGCCGCGGAGCGGCTGGGCCCGTGAGCCATGGCCGCTGAGCCTGCACGTCCGGAGCCTGTACTCCGCAATGGGAGAGGCCCCAGCAGTGAGAGGCCCACGTACTGCAAAAAAAAAAAAAAAAAAAAGAGCAGGGAGGGTCTGGTCTAGGGAATTCTAAATAACAACAATGTTTATAATTCTGTCATAAGGATGTTTCAATCTGGTTCCCTCGGAACAGGCAGCACAGTCAAATTGGATACTTCGGGAGAGTCTCTGAAGTTGTGCACAGAGCGTGGGAAAGGGATAATGGGATACCCCTGCAGTCCTTTTCCGTCCTGGGGCTGAGGGGTCAGAGGGAAGGTGAGCTTCTGTCACCAAAGAGAGAAGGCCATTGACAGGAGTCACTGCCTTTGAGGAGGGCAGTCATCCTTTCTCAATCCTGCAGGAGGGAATAAATCTCGCAGCTCACTCTCTACTCTCTCTTCAGACTTCTCCAGCGCTCTGCGTGGTCCAAGCCAACTGGAAGCTAGAGTCAGGAGAATCCATTTCACCTGGTTATAAAGGTCATGGAGAAAGATGTAGCATTGTCTTGAAGGGCAATCACCTACCCTGTACACGTGAGAAATCCCCCAGGTCCTGAAGGTTACTGCCCAGTCCCAAAGAGACCGAGAGAATGCAAGCACTACTAAATCTACATGCTTTATCAGCATAATCTAGTTTATTCCACAAAATAATATAGCCACAGGGGACTTATTATTTCTACTTTTTAGTGGAGAAACACAAGTTCAGAGAGATTACTAACCCAGAATTGCACAGAAGTGTTGGCACACCCAAGATTTCATTCCCGGTCTGACTGACCCCAAAGCCATCTTCTTTTCATTACATAATGTTGATTCTTACCTTAAAAAGTGTAATTGTCCAGCATCAAATGTTTCTTGTTCCTCATAAAACTTATTGAAAAATAACAAACCAAAAGGATGTCCAAATTACAATACCTTGTCTTTTAATCATAGGACCCAAATAAACTTACTCCAGGCAGGTAGGGAATGAAGTACTTGAGAAAGTCAAGTGTGTGGACTGCAATGGTGTACCCCTGCTGTGTGCTCTTTTCTTCAAATGTCAAATGGGTGAGATGGGGTGATGGGAGACCTTAAAAGATACCTTATTTATTTAGACCTTCATGTAGAGATTTGATTTATTCACCAATCTAATCAAGCAATTAAATATGAATTTATTAAGTTTGAGCTTGTAAAATGCCATCTTGTGGGATGGATGAGATTAAGAAAATAATAGAACATCTAGTTTCTGACCTCAGAGTGCCTAACGGGGTAGGCAAGATCCTGCTGTAGGTGGGAGGCAAGATAGCTAAATAGATGGTGGGTGGAGAGATGGATGGATGGGTGGAGAGATAGATGGATGGATGGGTGGAGAGACAGTTGGATGGATGGGTAGATAGGTAGATATCTGATAGATGGATGGGTGGATGGATGGATGGATAGGTAGATGATAGGTAGGTAGATAGTTAATAGATGGATAGATAGATAGACAGGAAGAGAGAGAGATGATAGATAGGTATCTGATAGGTGGGTGGATGGATGGATGGATGGATAGGTAGATGATAGGTAGGTAGATAGTTAATAGATGGATAGATAGACAGGAAGAGAGAGAGATGATAGATATCTGATAGGTGGGTGGATGGATGGGTGGATGGATGGATAGGTAGGTAGATATATCTAGGTATAGAGATACATGCTAGATACACTCTTTCAACTATTTATTCATTTACCTGCTCACTAAATAGTTGTCAAGTACCTATAGTATATTAGTTACTGTGTATTCAGAGATAAAATATACATAGTCATCATCCTTATGGAGTGAACAGTCTAGTAATGAATTCATAGAGAGATACAAATATTGATAATTCAGTGAGAATTACTGAAATGGGCCTCTGCACAACGTATTATTCACATAGCACACAAGGAGAACTGCTGAATCTAGAGACTAAAGGTAAAATATGGTTAAATTCTAATTTAATTAATTTAGATTCTAAATGCTAATGACGCTATTAATAGGGTTAGAGCAATATGGGTTGGTGTAGCCGGCAAAGTCCTCCAGGAAAAGAGTTGGCAACCGAGCCCTGAAAAATGGAAATGTTTGGACAGGTGGAAAGGCAAAGAAGGACTTTATTATTGGTTTCAGGAATAGAATCTGGGATCCTGACTCATTAAGGGTGTTTAATAAGGGCAAGGATAGTAAATAAGGAATGGCTTTTTGTAACAAGAATGACAACGTGGGCTTCCCTGGTGGCGCAGTGGTTGAGAGTCCGCCTGCGATGCAGGGGACGCAGGTTCGTGCCCCTGTCCGGGAAGATCCCACATGCCGCGGAGCGGCTGGGGCCGTGAGCCAGGGCCGCTGAGCCTGCGCGTCCGGAGCCTGTGCTCCGCAACGGGAGAGGCCACAGCAGTGAGAGGCCCGCGTACCGCAAAAAAAAAAAAAGAATGACAACAAAAATGAAAACATATTTCTGTTTTGAGGAAGGACGTGCCACAAATACACTGAAGGCAAAATTGTTTCCAATTGTCTTACCATATATATACGTGGGATACTTATAGACAACTCAGTGGCCACCACAGGCACAGCAGAAAAGAGCCTGTCCACCTCCATTCCCAATTATCGTCCTAGCACACTTCAAAGTAAGCAAATCTAAAATCCAATACAGACAGTGTGAGCTTTGGGAACACAAGAGGTTGTGTCTCTTTTAAAAAGATTTCAGAGGATGGGAAAGGCAGGAAAGGTGGCATTTAAAGGCAGTCATCCTGTAGGTGAGAATTCATGGGTAAAGCAATGCGACAGGAAGCCTCTCTCCTTTCAAGCAACATGATCAGCTCATCAGACATGTTTATAAAGGGACAGGACAACATTCTAATGCATTCTCTTTCCAAAGCAAGCAACTGGCTTGCGTGCTCAGGGAAAGTAAATTCGGCGTTCTCTGTGTGGTTGATGAATTTGCAAACTGAGTCAGTGTGTTGTATGAGATCCCCAAAGCTCACCTCATCTTTTCCATCCTTTCGGAAACACTTCAAAACGGTTATCTCTAAAATGTGAGCACAGTGCGTTCTTTTAAATATCTCCTGAAAGAGGAATTCAACGCTGCGCCTAGGAAGCATATCATAACATCTTCACACAGAAAGAAGCAGGGTTTCTTAGACCATATTAGTAAGATGACAACTGCTAAAACTAAAAAGTCCAACAGAAAGGTAAAAAAATTAATTTTAAATCCAAAAATAAATCAGTCAGTGAATGATTTCAGATATATTACTTCTTTAAGCAAAGGGAATGAGCCGCGAGGAAAAGCAAGTTCTAGTTTGGACAGTCCCCAAGGTGAGAACCATAATTCTGAGAACATCAGGTGATGTCCTGTTTGTTAAATAGAACATTCATCTCCCCCGACCCCCGCCTTAACATAGGAAATCTGTATTCTGTGACATTACGGACCCCAGTTCCCTTTTCAAATGCTCATTTTACTCAGACCTCGTTCTCTCCTGTTTCTCTTTTCTCTTGGCCAGATTTGCCCACGCTGGTTCTTTGAATCATGTTGCTGTTCTGTGCTGTCTTTCCCTTTACTTTCTTCTTGTTTTATAGAATCTCCCTGGAAATTAAACTTAGGTCTATGTAAACACATTCCAATTGTGTATTTCTGCCTCTTAGATCCACCATGAATTACAGATTCATGTTTCCAGTGTCATAGTAGCCCCTATAATCTTATCCCCATTCCCCAAATTTGCTCCCAGTCTTTTTCCACCACATACCAGTTAATCATATGGTCTGGCCAGTGACCCATGCCGGCTCGTTCAGTTAGCGAGAACTGTTTCTCCTCCTCTGACTCTGACATTAATTGTCTTTCACGTCCTACCAAATATATCTCATGCACATTTTTTGAAAATATCTCGTGTATTCTGTCTTCTCAATCACTCCACAGGTTGAGATCCTCACTTCTTCTCATGAAATATTACAGTAGGTTTCTCACCGATTTCTCCCTGCTTCCATTTTTTCTTTCCTTGGGTACGTTTTCTGTGTAGCCACCATATTGCTTGCTCCAAAATGTAAATATCACATTATATTCTTGTTTATAAACCTTGCTTGGTGTCTTCTGTGTTAAATCACATCACCTTAACCTTTGAACTGTGCTCTCAAATCCTGACATCATATCTTTCGTGCATCCTGTGCCCCTATCAGTGCACACGCTCTGCCTTAATTAGCCCTCTCTACAATTATTATTCCCTCTGCCTGGAGCTTCATCACCCTCTTGTGTGTCTAGGTCATGTCTTCTCATCCTCAGGTCTCTGTGACATATTAACAAATTCCTCCTCTGTACTGATTTTCAGATCGGAGCTTTGATCTTAAAATCAACCAATTCACTGTGGGCATTCTAAGTGAAAGGCACACTGTGTGCTATCTGAAATTTTAAAAATGTGTAAAACCCAGAAGAGAAGACCCTACACAAGTAATGAAAGTTCCTCCCAAACAAATGCTAAAAGCTTCTCTAACTTGTGGTGAAAATGATACTCTCTTTGTATGCTGATTTGTATAACCATCATTTAATTAATTTCTTGGAAAGTATACAGCAAAGGTATGCACAAAGTCAGTAGAATAATATTTTCAAGAAATCATGATTCTACACCATCTTCCCTCTACCCGTCTTACTGCAGAGGTCACTTTTTATGTATTTGTGATACTTTTTAGAAAATGAAGATGCATTTCCCGTATACGGCCGTAGACTCCTCTCAAGCAGGATGACCCTGGGGTGTAAGTCCTGCTCTTTGCACAGTTTTCCAGTGAGAGTGAGCTCCAGTTGCCCACGGGGTTAAGTTGCGTAATAATCACCATTCATTTGCTTCTTCTCTCCCGTTTCTCTGCTTGGCTCACCTGACCTCTCTTTTCTACTGTTTCTCAGCATCACCTCCAAAATGAACCATTACACTCACAGATAATTTTCTTAGACGCAGCTTCGGAGGAAACTCTGCAGGACACATAAGAATAGCTGGTACTATTGTTGGACAATGATAGCATTTTCTAGGGATTTGCAACCCACAGAAATTAAATGCTTTTTTTTTTTTTATGCTCCAGGTAGTGTTTTTGAACAGGGGCATGATATATGCAGTTGTGTGTGTCTGGATTTCAGTATCTCTCTACTGAAGTGGTCTCTCCCTCATTCCCAAAGCTGCGTTGGTTATAACAATTTGGTTGTTTACAGATTTTCACTTGGAGCAAAGAAGGTAGATCTGTTAGTTAAAAGATTTGAGACACCACATCTTTAGACTGTGCTCCATGGAGGGTGAAGTGAACCCTTGTCAAGTACAAACACGTAGCCAGTTAGGGTTCTTCTTTGAAGAAGGTATTTAAATGGTAGTAGACGACTTCACTTATTCTCTTTTTCCCCTGTAGTTCCTTAGATAAAAGAACATGTAAAGAAACCTGACTTATTTGAACTTTCATTCATATAGAATTAGAAAATGCAGTGGGTCTTGCATTTCTTATATTACTCAAAATTCTGGCTACACATTAGGATCTTTTTATATAGATTTAGCTTCATATTTTAGAGCTATTTAGGAGCTACGCTCCACTCTTATTCAAGTGCCGCTGTCAGCAGGCAAAGCTTTGAGTGTAAAGTATGTGGTGTGATAAACAAGAGGATGATAAAGAGAAAAACTTAATTCTCTGTAAATGGAAGTCACAGCGCAGTAAATTTGAAACAGGGCTGTTAACATTAAGTTCCAAATAAAGAGGAAAGCTTTCATTTCTTTTCTATGAAACTCTTTGATCTTTTTCCCATGTATTTAATTTTTATTTTTGTCCTAAGTTTATATAATGTGTGTAAGCATGTTTTTAGCATGTGAATTAGGAGAAAGTCAACCTCCTCAAAGTAATTTATTCTTTACCTTTTTGTTCATCCTTTCCTACAATGCTGCTAATTGCTTATCACTCTTAAGTCCTATTAAATGAACTAATTTAGATATAAGGAAAAAAAACACTCTTGGAAAACTGAAAAAAGAGTCAAATGTAAACTGGTACAGTCAGCACAGAGGAGAGGGGTCACAAGTGTAATCTGAGAAATTCGCACAGCAGGAGAACTTACCAATATAAACACGTGAAAGATAAGATATTTTGTTGAACTTTGCTAAAACACCAATTACCAGCTGGTTTGCTATGTTTAAAAAACGTGTATGTGAATAAGCTTTCTTGTACAGTTAGAATGGAGGGAGCACTGAAATATGCTGACTTCTTTCAATGTTTGCACATCACACATCATCTAGTTCAAAGAAATCTAGTTAAAAAAACTAAGCATAACTACTATAAAAGTGTTTTTAATCTGCATGAAGTAAAAATCCTGACAAGAAACAGGCCACTTGTATATCTTGACTGTTCTGTGTTTCCAAGAGGTATGAGTTCTTGCACAGTTACAGTAAGTCCCCTATATACGAACCTGCACGCTGCAAACTTTCAAAGAAGAGAACGTGTGTTCGCATGTCCGGTCACATAAGGTAGTTCACGTGTCTGGCGTGCATTGTCACGTGCATGCATCCTATACAAGTGGTTGTGCTTTTCTGTACTTTACAGCACTGTATAGAGTACAGTAGAACAGTATCTTTATTTCAAGTCCAGGATGTCTGGAAGCAAGAGGGTAGATAGAATTGAATCCAGCAAGGAATCAGAACCTGTGGCATCAGCGTCAGGCATGAGTGAAATTGCAGCTCGCCCTCCGTTTCCTTTTGCTGAGGATCCTTCAGCTCTACCATCTCCCACCTCCTCTCCCTCCTCCAGGCAGTAACTCTTCTCGCCTGTTCACTCGATCCCAGCCCCTGTGTTCCAGCTGTTGTGCTGTACTACTGTACTTTTCAAGGTACTGTACTGTAAGATTGAAACTGTTTTCTTTATTTTTTGTGTTTGTTTGTTTTTTATGTATTATTTGTGTGAAAAGTATTATAAACCTATTACAGTACAGTACTATACAGCCATTTGTGTTAGTTGGGTACCTAGGCTAACTTTGTGGGACTTACGAACAAATTGGACTTACGAACACACTCTTGGAATGGAACTCGTTCGTTTATAGGGGGCGTACTGTATTTTTTAATAGATTCTAAGTGAATTGTGTTGCCAGTGAATGCAACTCCCTTTTAAAGAAGCAGTGATGGCTGCGTATGAATTATCTTGTCATGGAGGGTAAAATTATATCACAGTAATTGATGACTTGAATTCTGAGTTCTAAAAGTGGCCTGCGTATTTCATTAAATTCCTGTTATTACCCAGCAGGGGAATAGGTTTGGCAATCATTCGTATTCCCTAATTTTGCCATTGTTCCAACCAAGCTGAACTGACTGTACTTTTTGTTATAATCATTATACTGTAGGGTACTTTCCTAACGTATTTGAATAGATCGATTATTTTTCACTGAAATATTAATATTTTACTCTATATTAGAATAATAATAATCTTATTCGGAAGAAATACAAAAATATGGTTCCCTGTTAATAATTTCTTCTTTGAAACTTAAAAAAATTATTTACTAGATATTTATTAAATATCTTTCATCTATCCTTTAGGAGTGTGTGTGTGTGTGTGTGTGTATGTGTGTGTGTGTGTGTGTGTGTGAATGCTGATATATACAAAAGCACTATTATTTAGAGGTTCCTAACGTCTAAGTTTATGATTGTTTATTTGAGTGTATTTCTGTGGCTCTGTGAGTATTTTAGTCTCTTTTCTCTACTTTCGTTTACCACTGCTTAGCTTTCCCGTTTTTTTTTTTTTTTCTACTTTGTCTTTTTCCAATCATCCTGTTGCCAGCTCTTTAAGCTACAATGTAGAGCACTGTAAGCTTCCAATTATGGGAATGAGATCCATGCTTCTGCTGGACATGGGCAGTAGGTGGCGCTAGACAAATGCCAAAGCTTCATCTCATGGAGTTGCTCCAGTGAGATTCTTTGCATCAAAACAGATATAAATTGCTTCGCACTTTAATTCAAATTTAAGATAAAACCTGCGTTTGGTAATTCATATCAGTGAAATAATGGGTTTGATAAAAGAAAACAGGTCACTGTTCAATTCCAAAATATGAAACAACTGTCACATATTCCAAGGCCAAATCATTTTCAAAGTGAGAGTCAATGAGCTTGGGTGTGGTCAGATGACAGGGTGTAAAGTTTGTTCTTTTATGATTCTTATGCTTATTTTAATTTGAGTTGTTAGAGTGCTACTATACAGAGAAAGGAATGAGAATCCTCAAGATCTGTAGGCAGAGCACCTAGCATCCTACAATGAAGGGAAGGGGGACATCAGGTCTTGCTGTGAATCTTAGTATTAAGACACATTTCCTTCGGAAAGAAGGAAGGAAGGAAGGAAGAAAGAAGGGAGGGAAGGAAGAAAATGAAGGTGAAAAAGAATAAAGAGAACAGAAAAAAGATCAAAGAGAACAAATTAAAGTCTGTGGGAAGATTTATCCACTAAAATCTATTGAAAAAATCACAGATTATCCAGGTTCTAACTCCAAATATGTTTATTTGGTTCATAATTATATATATACATATGCATAATTATACATATACACACATGTTAAGGCATTAAGAATTTAGATGTAATTTAAAAATAAGTAAAGTCACTGCTAACTCTTTGCTTTTCTACATAGTGAAAAGAGGCCATTTGACAGTAAATCTCTCCCACCATCCCCTTCTTTTCCTTTTTGTATTAAAAAAAAAAATGCTTAGGGCTTCCCTGGTGGCGCAGTGGTTGGGAGTCTGCCTGCCGATGCAGAGGATGCGGGTTCGTGCCCCGGTCCGGGAGGATCCCACATGCCCGCGGAGCGGCTGGGCCCGTGAGCCATGGCCGCTGAGCCTGCGCGTCTGGAGCCTGTCGATGGGAGAGACCACAACAGTGAGAGGCCCCGTACAGCAAACAAACAAACAAACAAAAAAATGCTTAGACTTATACCAGTTGATATACTGATAAACAATCCAGATAAAAGGTTAGATTGTGGAAAACAATTTAAGATAGTAAATTACATACTTCAGCTAAAACTTGTCCAATAAATGTGACTCTTTTAGTGACACAAATGACACATGCTCATGGTTCATTCCTTTTAGTTATATAGACATGAGACCACTTGGAAAATGATAAAGGTTTGCAGAATACTGTAGAAAAAGACCTTATGCAGTGACTGCTTATGTCAGAGTTTTAAGACAAAGATAGATAATGGATAGATATATAGTTGAGTAGATGGATTGTTGGATAGATGGATAACAGAATCACAACACATGTTAAGTTATTATTTATTCAAAATAAGATTGCACATTTATCCCTTGACGTTGTTCATTGTTTCTTCCTCCTCTCCCTCCCTTCCTTCCTTCTTTCCAGTTACCATTTCTAAAAGTCATAGCTGTTCAAAGAATTTTTCAGCAAAGCTTCCTTATTGGGAGTAAACTATTAGGCCATTTATAGCAACAGCCTTCTGTGATGATCGAAACCCCCAGCATAGCATGACTTTCTACAAAATAGGGGATCCATATTTTTCTAGACTGTGAGCTCCTTGAAGTAAGAGATTCAAATATTGATTTGATTGGATTTGTTCACCACTGTATCGTCAGTAAGTGTCTCCTGAATGTTTGGATGGAAACATGGTGGATGAATGAATGGATGTATTCATTTCTTAATAGGAGTTCCAGCCTTGAAAGAAATTGAATTGTTTCTTGTCAGTAACTTTGAGGTATCCTATGTTACCAGATGCTGCTAAGATAGTACATAAAAGTTTGGTCATTTCTGACCCCACTAAGACCACTCTCAGGAAATAAAATTTATCTCAAAATTTTCTCAAAAGTAAACATTCTCTGGATACAACTCTAGAGTTTTCATCTCTCTCCCGCTGAGTGCCTTCATGTGGTTCCTTTTCATCATTGTGCACATGTGTGAATATGTATACACCACACACACACATACACACCACACATACACACCACACACACATACATACACACCCACACATACATACACGCCCACACATACACATCACACACTACACACAGACATACACACCACACACATACACACCACACACAGACATATACACCACACACACATACATACATGCCCACACATACACATTACACACAGACATACACACCACACACAGACATGCACACCACACACAGACATGCACACCACAGACAGAAATACACACCACACACACACATCCACAACACTCCGGAATGGATCTAAAATGTGAAGGAGAGAAAAGGGTTTCTGGACATTTTTAAAGAACTTTTGATCTGAGTGAATTTTAAACCTATACAAAATAACCACCACCTAACCCAAAGTATTGACTATTGGTTATCCATTTTCCTCATCTCATATCATTTTAAAGCAAATCACAGGCAATACAGTTCACAAATCAGACATCACGCTACAGACTTACCAATAATGCCTTAATATCACCTAATATCAAGTAAGTGTTAAAATGTCGGCTTGTTTCATAAAGGTAAGAAAATTCTTGTATGCATGGTTTGATCACAGGGAGGGGTTCCTGGATTTCCCCTCTTTGAATGACCAACTGAAGGCCTGTGTAATTGATATATTACTTTTACAATATTCAAAAATTGATTTGATTTTGAAAGTAATGATTTTTCAACTCCCAGCTCTTAATTCTTTTTAAATGAGCATAAGTCTCTACACCTCAGCTAAGTGGCAACATAAATATAATTAAGACCAAATAATTAACTGTCAATCACTTGTTACATTTGTTACTCTGCTATAGGGTTTAAGGAAATTACTAAGGTAATGTTTTGCAACACAAAAACATAAGTTATCATCATCATTCTAAATAAAAGGAAAACTCTTTGTCATATGGTTTGGGTTCTGCAGAAATTTTGGAAATTAAAAAATATATATATATAAGTGATGGCTTTGTAGGGAAGCAGAATTTGCCATGCCAAAATATGTCTTTTTGGCTTATTAATTATTTTCATCTGGTTACTTTCTAAGAAATGGTAGACATGGGAGAAACTAGGAGTTACCATTTTGTAAAAACATTTGTATTTGTAAGGGTACCACAAACTCCCTTTCCTTTCTAGCCACAAGTGTACAATTAAAGGGTAGAATCTCAAAAGAGGAAAAACAAGATTCAGTACAAGTAATATGAATGGCACAAATTGTGTGTTAAGCTGCTCTTTGAGATGATTTGGTATAGTCATTTATATTTTATTTTAGTATTTTGTTTTTAAAGAAAAGTTGTTTGCTATGTGTGTTGATGCGATGGCTTTCAAACTGCCCATGAGAACCATCCAATCTTTGCATTACAGAATAATAATAATGATAAACAAAACCACTAACACAACACTGTGTTGGATGCCCATAAGACCATCCATTTACAGATGCACAGGCATTGGATTTGATGCATTCTTTTTATGACTTGGCTGGAAATGCTGCTGTACTAAGACTCGTGGTGGTAGATAAATTGGCCAGGGTTGAGCATACCTGTTGGGCTTTAGAAATGCCATTTATATCAATATGCCGAGCTGGAAGTGTAGGAAAATCTAAGTCTATGAAGGAAACCAACATATATATTGGAATGGAAAATTAAAATTTCCTGAAACAGTGGTGTGAACCTTCAAAGTTGTCACACTAACCACGTTCATACCTCTGGACCCTGCAGTTCCTTTCCTAGGACTCAACCCTACAGAAATACTCATTCAGTGTTTATCCCACACTATTTCTATGCCTTCTGAGGTTCCCTCCACCTCGCTGTCTCCCACCCCCGGCTGGTGCCTCCTCCCACTTGCCAACACCGTTGAATGTCCCAGCTCCCCAGGGGCAGTGCAGCCTCTGACACCCCTGCCAGGCCCCACAGCGTCCACGGAGACTCTGGTCTCCTGGTCACTTTGGATCCAGATGAAGCCCCCCCCCCACATGCCTACATTGCATGAGATCTGGCCCAAAGGGACGAGGTGACACAACTGGGGACTCTGAGACAATGCTTGATACACTGGAGATGGAAGGGAGCCATCCACTCAGTTTCTCTCTCCTTCCTCGCACGGGGGTGTTCTGATGGATGGAGCTTGTACGCAGCCTGTCTGGAGAAGTCTCACACAGCCAAGGACTGTCTGTGCTGGTTTCATCATGGACCCTCTTCTTGCCTTTGCTTCCCATCCTGTACTCTTCTCTCTTTCCTCATTCTTCATGCACTGGCATTTTTCCTCCTAATAAGGTATCAGTGTAAAGCTGGCCTCATGCTCTGTTTCTAGAGAAGCTCAGCTAGGACACCCACTCAGGAAGATGAACGTATGTGGATAGACTTGACTGCATTGTATGTGATAGGAAAACACAGGTATCATCCTAAATGCCCATCACAATAGAGCCTAGCTGAATACATTTTGGTGCACCCAAACTGTGGAACACTATGCATCCTTGGAGAAATTGAGTTATCTCCCTGTTGAAGAGTTTCTGAGCCATATTATTAAATGAAATAAAGAACAGCACATAGAAATGTGACTAAAACCTAGTTTTGTAAGATGATGTGTGTATATTTATCTTCCAGTTTTGCATATACAATAAGAGTTCTAGAGGGATACCTAGAAGGGGTTAGCAGTTTTCACTCTTGAGTCGAGGGGTTAAGAAAGAATACGGAGTTTTTCACAATTTAGTTGACAAAATTCTGTAATGTGTACATATTTTTGCAATAAGGGTGGGTAATTTGATTAAGTAAAAAAACATGAACAAATAAAGAGATCTTGAAACATTGAATATTGTCTTTATTTAGCAAAAAAATTTAAAGACTGCACGGTGGCACACAGGAGAGACACTTTACAGTTGTCATTAGGGATTGAAGCACATTATGCATTTTTTCCAATTTTTAAACATTGTATTAATCAAGTATATGACTAAGATTATGGCAATATACTAAATCATCTTTGTCCTTTAGAATTTCTAAATACAATATTAAATCATTTCATTGAAAAGGCAGAAAATATGAGACATTAAAGACCAGTTATAATGTATAATAGACAAAAATAAACAAGCAGAAAGGTTTTGGTTTTATTTATGCTCTATTCCAAGAATGTGGAAGGTATTATAACAGTTAAAAAAAAAGGAGAGAAAGAGAGAGAATATGCTCCCCAAATTTTCTTAAATATCCATACAAGAAGAGAGAAATAATAATGAGAAACTCAGGATGTTATGCTGTTGTTGTTTCAGTTTGTCTTTTAGTGATCATTAACTAAACTACAATATTTAACACAAAATTGGAGATTTTCATAAGACATGCCTGTGAGCCACAGCTATTGAGCCTGCGCTCTAGAGCCTGAGAGACACAATTACTGAAGCCCATACGCCTAGAGCCCATGCTCCACAAAGAGAAGCCACCGCAATGAGAAGCCCACACACCGCAACAAAGAGTAGCCCCTGCTTGCCACAACTAGAGAAAGCCCGTGAGCAGCAACGAAGACCCAACGCAGCCAAAAATAAATAAATAAATAAATTTATTTTAAAAAATCTATGATCTGCCATCTATACATGTATAGATACATGTATACATGTACATAGATACATCTATTCCCACACTCATATGAGTGATTCCTGTGTCAAAATTGCAAGTTTCTCATTTAACCCTCTCAAAAATAGTCCTGAATTGGTAATATTATCAATCCCAATTTTTCAGGGAACTAACTCATACAGAGAGTCACTTTTTTGACAAGGCTTTTTACTACTTTTACAAAGTTACACAGCTACAATCTGATGGTCACTGGTTTCAAATCTAGTTCTGACTGGTACCATATCCAGTACTTTGAACCAACACACCCTACTGCTAACTGTATTTTTATTCCTAGGTACAAATTATCAATTAATCTTGACAGTAAGTAGACCATTGGAACCTTATTTATCATTCCTCAATTTAGGTTATTGAAAATGACTGGCTTTTTAAAAATTTTTTATTTGTTTTTAAATTTATTTATTTTTGGCTGTGTTGGGTCTTCATTGCTGCACACGGGCTTTCTTTAGTTGCAGTGAGTTGACGCTACTCTTCATTGCAGTGCATGGGCTTCTCATTGCGGTGGCTTCTCTTGTTGTGGAGCACGGGCTCTAGGCACGTGGGCTTCAGTACTTGTGGCATGCGGGCTCAGTAGTTGTGGCTTGCGGGCTCTAGAGCGCAGACTCAGTAGTTGTGGCTCACGGGCTTAGTTGCTCCGCGGCATGTAGGATCCTC
Source organism: Lagenorhynchus albirostris (assembly GCF_949774975.1). Taxonomy (NCBI): domain Eukaryota; kingdom Metazoa; phylum Chordata; class Mammalia; order Artiodactyla; family Delphinidae; genus Lagenorhynchus; species Lagenorhynchus albirostris. The sequence continues at coordinate 27,160,266 of NC_083115.1, read as the reverse complement.
CCAGACCAGGGCTCGGACCTGTGTCCCCTGCATTGGCAGGCAGATTCTTAACCACTGCATCACCAGAGAAGTCCTGGCTTTTTAATAATAGTGATAAAGATGTGTTAATACCAATACTAATATTAAATGACTACGAATGAAAGAAACGTAACATACAAATTAGGATCAAACATTTTTCTAAGCAATTTGCATCCATTAACTTATTTAACTCTCAGGTCAGCCCATTATTCTCCCAATTTGCAGATGAATAGGCTTTGGTCTGAGAATCCTGCTTATTGCTGTCTCCCCAGGTCTAAGAGGCAAAGTGGAGGTCATGGGAAAGCAGTGATTCACCAAAGCTTTTTACACATTTAGCCATTTTGAAAATTGAATTTAAAGGATGTACAAATTGCTGAAAATACCTAAGGAATTTGTATAACCATATATAGTGGTAGTAAGGTCTTAACTAGAGAATCCCACCCAGCATCTGTGACAACATATCCAGTGTGCAATATTGTAAAGACACGCACGGTTGAGAGCATGCAGTCAGTGAAATGTTGTCATGTGTATCAAACTCAATTCACTTTTTATAGTGATCAAGAATGCACTTCTCTTTAAGCAACTGAAAAATAAAGTGCCTCGATCATTAGTATGGCCTTATCTTTAAGAATTTACATACACATAAACCAATGCATTCCAACCTGTAACTTCCCTCAGCATGGTCATTCTATATCTAAGCTTGCATTGCGGCATAATAAAGTGATAAGTGCAAGGTGGTTATAAAATACAGCATCTGTGAAAAAAGCCAAGTTATGGCTGCTGTGGGACCATCTCTAGCAATTTGCTTATGCAGAAGTGAAGAGATTTGAAATCAGAGTTTGGCTTGAGGAGAAAGTGTGTTGGCCTCGGGTAATTGCTGCCTGTAAATAACTGTACCTCATTGGGGTGTCTTCATTTACATAGGATATATTTAGGCTCTGCGTTTAGTAACGCCTTTCATATAATCAAGTGTTGGTCATCTTTGTAAGGAGGAAGTATATTAATCAAATTCTCTTTGATGACAAGACAGAGCAGTGTGGCCATTCTTTTTCCAGAAGTTATTTGAAGAGCAGGGCGTGTTCATCGATTTGCATAGTACTTGACGACCCCAGATTTTTCTCGCTTTTGCAGATGGTTAGCTGCACCAAAGTTTCAGCTGTAACAATGGTTAAGTTAATTATGAAAGTAAAGGATATGGGGCCACTTGTTATCACAGGGCTCATTTTATTAACTTCCTCGCAAAACTGTTTTCTGGATGGTTTATTTTTTTTATTGTTCATCGCTTTTAAAATGTTTTTAAATTAATTTTTATTGGAGTATAGTTGCTTTATAAAGTTGTGTTAGTTTCTACTGTACAGCAAAGTGAGTCAGCTATACATATACATATATCCCTTCTGTTTTGGATTTCCTTCCCATTTAGGTCACCACAGTGCATTAAGTAGTTCCCTGTGCTCTACAGTAGGTTCTCATTAGTTATCTACTTTATACATAGTATCAATAGTGTATATGTGTGAATCCCAATCTCCCAATTCCTCCCACCCACCCCTTTCCCCTTGGTGTCCATACATTTGTTCTCTACGTCTGTCTCTACTTCTGTTTTGTAAATAAGATCATCTATACCATTCTTCTAGGTTCCACATACATGCATTAGTATATGGTATTTGTTTTTCTCTTTCTGGCTTACTTCACTCTGTAGACACTCTCTAGGTCCATTCATGTCTCTAAAAATGACCCAGTTTCGTTCCTTTTTATGGCTGAGTAATATTCCATTGTATACAAGTACCACATCTTCTTTATCCATTCCTCTGTTGATGGACATTTAGGTTGCTTCCATGTCCTGGCTATTGTAAATAGTGCTGCAATGAACATTGGGGTGCATGTGTCTTTTTGCATTATGGTTTTCTCTGGGTATATGCCCAGGGGTGGGATTGCTGGGTCATATGGTAGTTCTAGTTTTAGTTTTTTAAGGAACCTCCATACTGATCTCCATAGTCAATGTATCAATTTACATTCCCACCATTATTTTGAATGAAAATGATCAACTGAAGTTTTCAGAAAAGTGATAGTTATTATTACTAAGTCCAGCATCTAGACTCTCCGTACTACTCGGCATAGTCCATATTGAGGAATGATAAGGTCATAAAATGTAAGGTTTATCTGTGGGTGATAAGGTTACAATAATAAGGTCACAAAAATTAAGGATTCTCCATTCTTGGAATGTACATCTTTCCCTTTTCATTCATTACTGTATGTTTTTAAAATCTAAATAGAAACTAGGGGCTTCCCTGGTGGCGCAGTGGTTGAGAGTCCACCTCCGATGCAGGGGAAACGGGTTCGAGCCCCGGTCTGGGAAGATCCCACATGCCACGGAGCGGCTGGGCCCGTGAACCATGGCTGCTGAGCCTGCGCGTCCGGAGCCTGTGCTCCGCAACGGGAGAGGCCACGACAGTGAGAGGCCCGCGTACCACAATAAATAAATAAATAAATAAATAAATAAATAAATAAATAGAAACTAGATGGAAGGTTGGCTTTTAACATCGCTTTCATGTTGTAACTTTTATATATATGTATTTCTGTATTTACATATTTATTTATATGTATTTCTTTATGATCCTGGTAAAGGAAAAACAGGGAATGTCATTTTATCTTCTGACTCAGCTACATATAAGTTATGTGCCACTGGAGAAATAATTTAGCTTCTCTGGACTTCTATTTACTCAACTGTCAAGTAAAAATTAATAGTACTCATTTTGTGGGGATTAAGAGTGTCTAGCATGAAGTAGTGAGAAAATGGATGTCTTTTAAAACGTAGATGCCTAAAAAAGAGAAGGAAAGAAAAAAGAATAGAACAGACAAACCTCTTTTGTCAGTATTACCTTAGAGAAACAGTTAGGAAAGTGATATCCACAGGAGATAGTCTTCAAAGACAGTGGTCTGTCATTTTTTGGTTCTATCCGTTTGGGAACAAGTCCCTGGAGAATTAAATAGATGACTAGATACACACGACATATGCAGCAGAACTAAGAACCAAGAAAGAGAAGGGATTTAATGGGAATTCAAGAAAGTCTGGTAAATTGAGGTTTCGCGGAAAGCTTCTCATTTGAAGTGAAATGTTAGCCATCCACCTCTTAAACCCATGTCATAAACTTCGCAGTTTAGTATGACATAATTCTAGTCACTTTGAATTAGTAGCACAGTCGGATTACTGTTATTGATGGTTCATGTAGGCTTAGAACCATTAAAGTGTCAAAGCCTGAGCAACGTAATATGACATAATGCCAGTCTTTCCAATTTAGCTGTTGCTGTTATGTTACATCTCGAGGATTTCCTGTGTAAATATAAACTGACAGAAACAATTTTTTTGCGAGAATTTCAAATAATTGACAAAGAAAGATGAAAGCTCTTCACAATGATTTTTCTTTCAACCTCATGATTGAGTTTAGTTAAAATTACTTGGAAACAATGAGTCCTAAAATGCATAAAATGAAGAATAATTGTTCAACTGAGCCCTTTTAAGGTCTGGGCAGTGCGTAGAACAGGCTTCTCTTTGTGGTTAGAGTAGCACTGTTGTCTTTCCTATGAAGGGGTTGTGCACAAGCTCTACATTAAAGCAACTGGGGTCTATGGAAGTTCCCCTAACTTCTATCATAAAAAGAAGAATTGCAAATTGAAGTTCATTGTATTTAGATCTGTGTAAAAATGGAAGCTAAAGTCATCTTTAATGATGGTCATTGTTGGGTTAGAATGTTGGGGTAATAACAATTTTCCAGATGATCTTCTAATATGTTGTTACATCATTTTTCAGTGAAAAAAAAATAACAAAATTGTGTATTTATTATTCAAAGTTATCAGTTTTACTTCAGACATCATAGGCATGAAGAAGATGAAGTAAATGTTTTCAGTGTGAGGTGCTGATTTTATTGCAGTAAATTCCAAGATTCTTAATGAGAGTTTCTCTTTATTCAAAGTAGAGGCAGTGCACGTTATTTCCTTAGGAACACTAAACCAGAGATTTTGTGTAACTGCAGGTACTTTAATTTTCTAAATAATGGGTCTGTTTCTATGTGTGAGAATCATTTAAGTTCATGTTATTGAGATAAGTCAAGAATTAGGTAACATGTTAAGCAAATTTGGATTTTAAAATATCAGACTCCATTTAAAAATTATATACATAACTTTATAATATACATGTATTTAGAAATATAGATATAATTGTTAGGTGATATTAACATATGCTTTGCAGAAGGAGGCTGTTGTGTCAGTTGTGCCAAATGTGAGAGAGTGTGTATGTGTGCATGTGTATCTTGGTGTGTATGTGTATGTATGTATGTGTGTATGTGCATTGTGTGTATGTATGTGTATCTGTGTGTATGTATGTGTGTGTGTATTCCTCAGAATGATAGATATGCTATTTTAGATACTTTAATAGCAGCTTGGAACTCGACCCATTTTATGTGCACATTATTATCATTTGAGATGCTAGAAGAAAACCCACACAAGTTATTCATTTGAAAAATAACCAGATATAGTTTTGCATGCATAATTGTATAGATTAAACTCTATAATTACATCATTTTATGTGTCACATGGGAACAGATGAGATTAATGGCCCAAGAACTAAAAATACTATTAATAAAAAGAATAATATTTCCAAATATAGGTAGTATTGAATCAAATATCAATCACTTTTGAATAATGCCTTGACATTTCTTTTAGGATCCATTTATGAAGACAAGTAACATTTCACTTGCTCTTTGTTTTTTTTTTTTAAATTTGCACTATTTTAGAAAGGCAATTTTAAATCAAGAAAGAATTCTCTTTTGACTCCATTTCTTCTTTTCTAAAGGATTGGTATATTTCATTTAAAATTACTCCAAAGAAATATACAAAAAACATGCTTATCAGATACATAAATTGTGTTGTACATATTTATTATATCAAACATTAATTTTAAAGGAAAATTGATAAGCTTTCATTATCGATAAATCAAATTTGAGAAATGCACACATTTGTATCCAAACTAAATATTCTGCCACGTCCCCCAGGTGGAGATATAAAAGAGAGCGTTGCTTATGTGAGAATCAAAAACAGCTCTGCAAAATTGTGGCTAAAATTTGCAGGCATGAGAGTATGAGATTAAAAATAGAAGTGAGCTATGCCTTTTACTAAAACACTCAGCAGTAATTGAATGTTTTCAAGACTATGTATATGATGTTAGTACTGATATTCTAGAATCCAGTTGCATGTTCTGGTCCGTTGATTCTCATGAGGAGGGAGGATAAATATCTGTTTACTTAATTAAGCCTTGGATATGTATTGATGCTGGGCAAGGTCTCCAGTGATTTTATGGTAAATACCATAAACTAGCTAGCAGAAAATAAATAGTTACCATTCATTGAGGCTGTATCTCTCACTCGCTGTTCTAAGTATTTGTTATATTTTTTTCAAGTAATCCTCAAAACACATTTTAATATAGTTTTTCTCCCCATGTTGGAGATGAAACAACTGAGGTCAAGTTTCTCAATTCATACAGTTGATTAGCCACATAAACCCATTTTTCATGATGGAACCTTTGACTAATAACCATGATGTCCACCAGAGTTCACCAGTGGCCTACACATGGTCCAACCCAAGGGTCATTTATCCCTTTCCTTTTCACGTGGTCTCTGAGAAATATATGGTCGTAGACATGGTGGTCCCCTCCTTCCATGTTCTGACTTGACTGTGAGGCTATGGTCTCCCTAGGTTTCCCTCCACCTCTCTGGCTTCTTTGTCTCCCTCACCTGTACAAGCTTTTCCTATCTTCCTAAGCCCTGCACATCTTAAGTCCCTGGGATCAGCCTTGGGACCTCTTAGAGCATCCCTAAATCCCTTTGTGGTGTCACCTGCTTGGCTTCAAGCACCTTGTCCATGTTTTCCTCTGCCGTGTTTCTAGCTATGCCCAGACGTCTCCCTGGAACTCTTCCTCCCTGTGGTTTTTCTCATGTCAGTAAATGGCAGTTTCAGGGCTTAACTCAAGATGCCTGGAGCCATTCTTGATTTCTGCATTTCTCTAAAACTTTTATCTCCAATCTTTTATCTTATCTTGTTGGCTCTCACATTAAAATATATCCACAGTCTCGCTACTTCTATGCCATCCTTGTTCAGACCATCATTATTTTTCACTAGTTATCACCATAGCCTATAAACCTGTCTTTTTACTTTTATTTTTTCCTCACACCCCATGCTATGATCTGAATGTTTGTGTCTCCCCAAAATTCACAGGTAGAAATACTAATCCCCAAGATGATGGTATTAAGAGGTAGGACTCTGGGAGATGATTACATCATGAGGGATTAGTGTCCTTATAACAGAGACCCCAGAGAGCTCCCTCACCCCTTCCTCCCTGTGAGGACAGAGTGAGAAGGCGCCGTCTATGAACCACAAAGAAAGGTCTCACCAGATGCTAAATCAGCAGGCATCTTGATCTTGAATTCCCAGCCTCCAGAACGGTGAGAACTCACTTCTGTTGTTTATGAGGGGCCCAGTCAGTGATGTTGTGTTGTGGTGGCTCAAAGGGACGAAGACACCGTCGCTACCCGGAACACAGTTTGTCATCTACTTAATAACTACTGTGATTCTCTGAGAAGACTAGAACTAGTCAGATCAAGTTATTCCTCTGTGCAAAGCCCCCCCAGTAATTTTCTATCTCATTTCTTGTATAATTTTACAGTCCTGACAATGATCACGGATATCCGACATAATCTAGGCTATAGATCCCTCTCTGACCTCATCCTCACCGACTTTTTACTTACATTGCTGAAGCCGCCCCGGAATCCTCAGGGCTTCTGAAACTTACAAAGCCCCTTCCACTCAGCAACTGGGCACCACCTGCTGCCCCTTTATCCCCCTACCACACAGCTCATCCCTCCTTTTCTTCAGGTGTCCGATCAGAAGCCACCTTGCTCAAGAAAATGGCCCTGCACATCCTATGTTATAAATGCAATTCTCTCCTCTTCACCACCTCCATCATCTTATTTCATTTTTCTCCTCAATACTAGTTAATGCTTCGTGGCCTCTACACTTATTTTATGCGTGTGTTTACTATTTTTTATCTCCTCACTCTGCAAGTTGTTTCTCTCTGTCTCTCTTCCCCCCGCCAAGTAAGAAGTCTTTCTGAGATATATTATGGATACCATAAATAATAATTTAATTCATTTTTGGAAAAAGTCTTCAGACCTTTAAACATTTTATTCAACACACGTCTCCTAACCTTCTTTAACTTATGCCATATTGAAAACAAGCTAAGCCATTGCTTGAAATGATGTCTTAAAAATGTTAGTATTGAGAAAACTTATGCAAAATAGGTTTAATCTCTATGAATTTGGGGAATTATATGCATTGACACTAATCCTTCAATTCAGTGAGCTTAAAAAAACCATAGAAATGGAAGGATCGATGTAGCTGGATTTTGAGTGAGTATATAATTTAGACAAATTTTAATTCCCCATTACCTCTATTCATGAAATTTCACTTGACAATGCTAAATAGTGTTCCCGTTTTCTTTTAAAACATCCACCTGTGTCGTTTCCTCCATTCTCCTCTCCAGACACCAAAGCCTGCACTTACCATAAAGGCACCTGTCAAGGAGTGCCTAATTCATAGGTGCCCCTCCCTAACTCGGGTTCCTTTCTTCACGTGCACCTGGGTGTTTTCAGTGTGTAACAGGATCAAGCTGCTTGCAGGTTTAAATCCTGAATCCACAGAGCCTGAAATGTCAGCCTCCCCATTTTGCTTTCATACGTATGTAAATTCACAGGTATACACATACACAATTATACACATTTAACGCTGCGTCTTTTTCAATGTATAGTTGACATGAATTATGGTCTAGAAAAGTCATAAAGTAGCCTGGGGAACATCTCTGGGATGAATGTCATAATCTATTATTAACTTCCATTCATGCATTTTGATCAATGAATGTTTATTAAATGGATGTGAAATGCAAGGAATTTTTCTTATTGCAAATAAGAGAACAGTCTGCATCAAGGAACTTTCATAACAGAAGAAGACATAGATAAATACCCAGAATGTGTGTTATAATAGTCATAGGAACATTAATTTGGGGGAACAGAAGATACAACCACTGATGGTGATTTGCATTGTTGAAACCTTTAATGCCTGAGCTGAGATTTGGAAGATAAGCAGAGTGTCACTATGTAAACACCAGGGAAGCTTTCTTTAGCAGGAGACTTAGGAGTGTGGAGAGATTACCCTGGGTGGAGGGTACTGCAGGAGGTTAAAGGTGGTTGCAATTTGATATGATGAGGGGTGGGGTGAGTCCTGAGACTCAGGAGATATGCGGGAGCCTGACCATAAAGGGCATTTCATGTTGTATGAAGGTATTTGTCCTTATTCTGAAGGCAGGGTGGGACATTTCAAACATTTTCAGTAGGTGAATGACATGACTGTACTTATTCTTGCAAGAATTTTTCTGGCAGCAATAGATTGGAGAGCAAAAATTTATAGTGTGCCCTCTTAGGAGAAAATTACAACACCACAGCTAAGAACAATGGAAAACCTGAGCTAAGGAAGTAGATAGATTTGAGACGTACTGAGGAGGCACATAAGTTAGATCTCGGTGGCAGATTAAATGTCGAGAAAGAGAGAGAGAGAGAGAGTCTATAGGGAAATAAAATAAATTGATGGTCTCCCAAGGTGGGGGAGGGGATAGAGGGAGGATGGGGAATGATCACAAATGGGGACCAGCTTTCTTTAGGGGATGTTGAAAATGCTCTGAAATTGGATTATGGTGACGGTTGCCCTTCTCTGTAAATATGCCCTGTAACTGTACATTTTAAAAGGGAGGATTTCAAAGTGTGTTATCTTGATAAAGTTATGTTTTAAAAAGTCAACGCAGGTCTTGATTGTCATATGGGTGATTGCCGGTTCTGTTCCCTGGAAATGTCAGTTCAAGAGAGGAAGAGCAGGGGGAATTTAGACGTCAGGTGCTTTCTGAGATGAGGGTGGAATATCCAGGTAGAGATGGATAAGGTAGGTAGTGCCCAAGACTGGACATCAGATGTGCCGTCTACAGAGGCAGACGGCAGGGTTTGGACCCGTAGGAGTAGATCATCTCACTCCGCACAGAGTGTAGACGAGAGAAAAGAATCACGGATGGAAGACTCAAATGTAAAAAAGCAGGGACTGGCAGGGGAGAAGCAACTGAGAAAGTGATTGGGGTGAAGCAGCCTGAGAAACGAAAGGCTGAACAGGAGTTGGTGGAGTAATGAAAGCCGCAGAAAAAAGGCTTTAAGAAAGAGGGCGTGGGACCAGGCTGCCCGGGTTCCTGTCCTGGACACGTCAGTCACCAGCTGTGTGCCCTGTGCAAATTTCTTAACCTCGTTGAGCTTTACTCTTGCCGTCTGTAAAATGAGAGTAAAAGTAGCCCCCCCCTTTTTTTTTTTTTTGAAAAACAACCTTTTGGTACATTTTGAAGAGTTTTACTCTAGGGGAGACTTCATAAGATACTGAAGGCTGAAGGATTCCATACACCTTAAGGTATCTTGAGACATCTCAGTTAAAAACAGAAATGTAAATCTAAATTTGTTTTATTAGTTTTTGGCTCCTGAGATACACATAGAGAATAATTTGAAAGCTAGTGAATTCCTTGATAGAAGAAACATATGTATAGAATATTTGCCGTATGATGATCTTTGGGTCCCAGGGGTTAGCGTCTTTGCTGCATTGCCTCGTGGTGTGAGTGGAGCTAACAATTTAGTGTAGTACACGTGCAAGGAAACACAGAGGTGCATACTTAAAATTAAAGTAAGTGCTATGAAGGAAATGAATAAGCTGTGTGGCAGAGAACAAGGGGGAAGGGGTGTTAGAGATCCTTCGGAGAGGGTGATCAGGGATGTTTTCCTCGAGGACAGTGACATTCAAGCTCTCATTAAATGAGATAATGTGTTTGTTAAAGGGAAGTCTAAGCACTCTGCCCATAAATGTTCCCCTTCCTTTTCTTTTATACATTTCAATAATAAAAAAAAAGTAAATCTGAATGAAGTATGGACTCGTTATAAAATATATCAATATTGATCTACTAACCATGACAAATTGACCACACTAATTTAAGATATTAATATTAAGGGAAAACTAAGTTTAAGGTGTGAGGGAAATCTCTGTAATATCTTCACAATTTTTCTGTAAATCCAAAACTGATCTAAAATTCAAAGTTTATTTAAAAAAAGTTTCTTTCTTCAGTTTACTGTTTTAACATGTGATGTTAGAGTCATTCTTTAGAATTAAGTATGCAAGATCTGTTGTCATAAATTGCTCTGCCAATTTCTTCTCTCAGAATGCTCTTTGAGATACTAAAAGTGCTAAAGAAATGGTTCATGCGCAAACCCATTATTAGTTTAACCATTAATTAATTTTATATAGGCGGGGACCTTAGATTTGCATTCCGAAAGAGAGGAGAGGGCAACATTCAGAAATCAACTAGGAACTCTAATCACTCTGGGTGAATTAAGGCTTAGTGCAGAAGCACGGAGTTCTATCCTATGTTGGCTAATTTAGCCAATCGTCAGGACAAAAATTCTTCTTCAAACAAATGCTGTTTCTTCTACTGACAAATCATTAGGCAATATAATTAATATTGAAAAAAATCACTGTATAATTTTTATACCGACAAATAGTCTTTTAGAAGCACATGCTTCCTACTTTCTAGTGAGTTTTAGTAGTATTCTGTCACGTGTTGATCTATTTTAAATGTATTTACACAGAGGTGATATGTATGTATGATACATTATCTATTTGTCTATCTGTGTGTCAGATACAATTTTGTGAACACATTCACTCTCTCATTTGCTCTCTATATTAAAAGATAAGATATCCTTGACCTGGAAAATGGGTTTAAAATTAGGACCAGATTATGAACTCTCAAATGAGGCCAAGTTCAAGAAGAGGGGAATATAAAGTGGCAGATCAAAAGTCCATTTTTTTTTATACTGAGTTATTAAAATTTCTAAGAGTAGCAAGAATAGTCAACCAAAGTAGAAGAACACCTTGGATTTACAGCCATTTTGTGAGAGCTAGCATCTGGAAGAAAATGGCAAGCCCTGATTGGGGAACTGTCTTCAAGAGGCTGGGCACCAGCTTAGGGAACCAAGACAGAGAGCAGGTCCCATCAAAGCTTCAAGGATTAGTCTGGCTGACCGAGATGGATTAGGAAGCCAACAGTGTCAGCCCACAGGCAGGCGTACCCATATCTGTACCCACTTGTTACATGGTGGCTATAAACAGGGAGACTGGAAGTAAGGCATGAGGAAAGGAAAAATCAAAGGTCGTCTTTCACGTATTCTCAGGTTTGAAAGGAAGGAGGACTCTTATGTCTTGCACAGATCAAACAAAGACTCTGAGCATGAGTTGGAACTTCAGTGCATGTGCTATTTTTCACCCAAGACAGTATGTAGAACAGGAAAAAGAAATAAGAAAGCTTATGACCCAGCAATCCCACTACTGGGCATATACCCTGAGAAAACCAAAATCCAAAAAGAGTCATGTACCAAAATGTTCATTGCAGCTCTATTTACAATAGCCCGGAGATGGAAACAACCTAAGTGCCCATCATCGGATGAATGGATAAAGAAGATGTGGCACATATATACAATGGAATATTACTCAGCCATAAAAAGAAACGAAATTGAGCTATTTGTAATGAGGTGGATAGACCTAGAGTCTGTCATACAGAGTGAAGTAAGTCAGAAAGAAAAAGACAAATACTGTATGCTAACACATATATATGGAATTTAAGAAAAAAAATGTCATGAAGAACCTAGGGGTAAGACAGGAATAAAGACACAGACCTACTGGAGAACGGACTTGAGGATATGGGGAGGGGGAAGGGTGAGCTGTGACAGGGTGATAGACAGGCATGGACATATATACACTACCAAATGTAAGGTAGATAGCTAGTGGGAAGCAGCCGCATGGCACAGGGATATCGGCTCGGTGCTTTGTGACTGCCTGGAGGGGTGGGATAGGGAGGGTGGGAGGGAGGGAGATGCAAGAGGGAAGAAATGTGGAACATATGTATATGTATAATGGATTCACTTTGTTATAGAGCAGAAACTAACACCATTGTAAAACAATTATACCCCAATAAAGATGTTAAAAAAAAAAAAGAAATAAGAAAGCTACTCAGTGGCCACGTATAAGTCCCGACTACTTACCCATTTGACATTAGAGGTGGCACAAATGATGGGCAAAATTCCTCATTCTGGAAAAACGAGTCATGAGAAGGAGGGTGTGGAATATAACATTCTTTCTGAGAAACGTCATAGCAGATTCTTGATCAACTTGTACATGGATACGAATGAGGCCAAGTTCATGTGCTAGCAGAAAGCTTGCCATTTTGGTTAATCAAGATGATTGAAAAACTTCCCATTATGTAATGGGAAAACCTCAGCTACAAATATTTTTTTAAATATCTGATGTGAATGTCAGTTTTCTATAACTTTAGAACACTATTCAGTTTGAGTCCTGAGTGGCCCCCATGACAAGCATGTGTATTTTTCTCCTTTGAGCTCCTTCAGCACGTGGAACGTGATTCTGTCCTAGCACTTCTCAAACTGTAATGCAGTCTTTTACTTACACCTGTCTCGAACTTGAACATAAAGCAGGGACCATGCTTTTCAAACTTTGAATCCAAAGCTCCTGAAATAGTGCCTGACATATAGTAGAAACTCAGTAAATATTGGTTGATTATTTAAAATCCAAGATGCAGCTAACAGCCCAGGTTGAACAATGGCCAAAATAATGTAGTTGATGGGAATTTGAGTTCAAATATCCCATCAATGACACTTATTGGCCGATTACACTTGTATATTATTGGTTGAATCAAATGCTTTGTGAAAGCAAAAGGAATCTAACACATAGAAGGATAATAATGTGTCTGGTGTGCATGTGTGTACCCTGACTAGATAATGTCGTTGTCAAGAAAACAACTAGCATATTAACCAGTGTTTGTTTTTTTTTTTAACATCTTTATTGGAGTATAATTGCTTTACAATGGTGTGTTAGTTTCAGCTTCACAACAAAATGAATCAGTTATGTATATACATATATTCCCATATCTCTTCCCGCTTGCGTCTCCCTTCCTTACACCCTCCCTATCCCACCCCTCCAGGCGGTCACAAAGCACCGAGCTGATCTCCCTGTGCTATGCGGCTGCTTCCCACTAGCTAACTACCTTACTTTTGGTAGTGTATATATGTCCATGCCTCTTTATCGCTTTGTCACCGTTTACCCTTCCCCCTCCCCATAGCCTCAAGTCCATTCTCTAGTAAGTCTGTCTTTATTCCTGTTTCACCCCTAGGTTTTTCATGACATTTTTTTTTTTAATTCCATATATATGTGTTAGCATACGGTATTTGTCTCTCTCTTTCTGACTTACTTCACTCTGTATGACAGACTCTAGGTCTATCCACCTCATTACAAATAGCTCAATTTCGTCTCTTTTTATGGCTGAGTAATATTCCATTGTATATATGTGCCACATCTTCTTTATCCATTCATCCGATGATGGACACTTAGGTTGTTTCCATCTCTGGGCTATTGTAAATAGAGCTGCAATGAACATTTTGGTACATGACTCTTTTTGAATTATGGTTTTCTCAGGGTATATGCCCAGTAGTGGGATTGCTGGGTCATATGGTAGTTCTATTTGTAGCTTTTTAAGGAACCTCCATACTGTTCTCCACAGTGGCTGTATCAATTTACATTCCCACCAACAGTGTAAGAGGGTTCCCTTTTCTCCACACCCTCTCCAGCATTTATTGTTTCTAAATTTTTTGATGATGGCCATTCTGACTGGTGTGAGATGATATCTCATTGTAGTTTTGATTTGCATTTCTCTAATGATTAGTGATGTTGAGCATTCTTTCATGTGTTTGTTGGCACTCTGTATATCTTCTTTGGAGAAATGTCTATTTAGGTCTTCTGCCCATTTTTGGATTGGGTTGTTTGTTTTTTTGTTATTAAGCTGCATGAGCTGCTTATAAATTTTGGAGATTAATCCTTTGTCCGTTGCTTCATTTGCAAATATTTTCTCCCATTCTGAGGGTTGTCTTTTGGTCTTCTTTATGGTTTCCTTTGCTGTGCAAAAGCTTTTAAGTTTCATTAGGTCCCATTTGTTTACTTTTGTTTTTATTTCCATTTCTCTAGGAGGTGGGTCAAAAAGGACCTTGCTGTGATTTATGTCATAGAGTGTTCTGCCTATGTTTTCCTCTAAGAGTTTGATAGTTTCTGGCCTTACATTTAGGTCTTTAATCCATTTTGAGCTTATTTTTGTGTATGGTGTTAGGGAGTGATCTAATCTCATACTTTTACATGTAGCTGTCCAGTTTTCCCAGCACCACTTATTGAATAGGCTGTCCTTTCTCCACTGTACATTTCTGCCTCCTTTGTCAAAGATAAGGTGACCATATGTGCGTGGGTTTATCTCTGGGCTTTCTATCCTGTTCCATTGATCTATCTTTCTGTTTTTGTGCCAGTACCATACCGTCTTGATAACTGTAGCTTTGTAGTATAGTCTGAAGTCTGGGAGCCTGATTCCTCCAGTTCCTTCTTTCGTTCTCAAGATTGCTTTGGCTATTCGGGGTCTTTTGTGTTTCCATACAAATTGTGAAATTTTTTGTTCTAGTCCTGTGAAAAATGCCAGTGGTAGTTTGATAGGGATTGCATTGAATCTATAGATTGCTTTGGGTAGTAGAGTCATTTTCACAATGTTGATTCTTCCAATCCAAGAACATGGTATATCTCTCCATCTATGTGTATCATCTTTAATTTCTTTCATCAGTGTCTTATAATTTTCTGCATACAGATCTTTTGTCTCCTTAGGTAGGTTTATTCCTAGATATTTTATTCTTTTTGTTGCAATGGTAAATGGGAGTGTTTTCTTGATTTCACTTTCAGATTTTTCATCATTAGTATATAGGAATGCCAGAGATTTCTGTGCATTAATTTTGTATCCTGCCACTTTACCAAATTCATTGATTAGTTCTAGTAGTTTTCTGGTAGCATCTTTAGGGTTCTCTATGTATAGGATCATGTCATCTGCAAACAGTGACAGCTTTACTTCTTCTTTTCCGATTTGGATTCCTTTTATTTCCTTTTCTTCTCTGATTGCTGTGGGTAAAACTTCCAAAACTATGTTGAATAAGAGTGGTGAGAGTGGGCAACCTTGTCTTGTTCCTGATCTTAGTGGAAATGCTTTCAGTTTTTCACCATCAGTGTTTGTTTTTTAATTCCAAAAACTTTTGATTGTTTGTTTAGTCTTCATCAAATGCAGTGGCAAGTGAAATTACCAAAATATGTAGCCAAAAAAATGTTTATATAATGATTTGTTATACTTTACTTCTGAGAAGGAATGATTGGTGTGAGTGACAATTTTAATATGCTGATTAAAATTTAATATGCTGGTTTTAAGAGAAATACATATATATCATAATCATATATACATATATATTATAATCATATATATATGATTATATATATCATAATATCATATATATCATAATATATATATGATTGCTATATCATATATTTAATATATATATATGATTGCAAACATTTCCATTATCTAATAGAAGAGATGTCCTAAATATGCATGGAGAATCCTAGGTATTATGTAACTTTTTAAAAAATGCCATAGTTCTGATTCTACTTACTAAGCTTTGTAATTTTCCAAATGAACTCATGTCAATTTGGGAAATTCAAAGCTAGATAAAACCAATAAGCTGGTCTATTTCTTAGCATACTGAAGTTTTAAGCTAGTTTGAATTGTCCTGCAAATCAGAAAACTTTTGTCAGTCAGTGCATTTGCCTGGGGAATTGATTAGGTCATCACTAAGATATTTGGAAATAATGACATTGTCATTGTTATTATCATTATCATTGAGCCATTAGAGTCTGGACTACTAATGAGTGAATACTATTTATTTTCCGGTCCTACGTCAATTTTTTAGTGTGTGAGTTGTTTAGGAGGGATGCTTATTAAAGGGAGACACAGAGAAGGTGATTTGTGTAGTTAATTCTGTGCACCGCCGCCCCTTCTGGCTGCTTATTGAATTGCAAGGTGGTCTCAGCAGGCAGTCCTGACCTTGAAGCCACAAAAGTGCTGACTGAAGCGATTATGAGCAAAAAGATGGCATTATGCTGAGTAAATAGGAATTCAATATACGAGGAGTGGGTGAAAGCTTTAGCGTCCATATTCAGGTCTGTTCATTTCCTTCGGGAATGGCCTGAGCCCCTTTCCATTGATCTTTTCCACAATCAATGATTCAAACAAAGGCCTATCCACTAAAATAATATTTTATTATTAAGTAAAAATACACAGTAGGTCCAAAAAGGCTAGTTTTAATAGGAAACTCAACCTTAAAGTTTACTACTTGAAATTACCAGGTGGCTACAATACCTGTCTTTTTTTTTTTTTTTTCTTTTTTAACAGCACCATATATAGTTAGAATGTGATTCATATTTGGTGGAAAAAAAATAGAAGTTGTAAGTCAATGTCAGATGATATAAACTCTGAATAGACTCATTTTACCTCTAATGGATAAAACACGGAAGCATTTTACATGCATGTAATGAGTGTAGTCTGCATGCTAGGACCATCCTTCTCAAATGAGTCGCATTCTCATCCTTCCTGCTGATTCACAAGAAGGGCATGTTTCAAGGAGAATAGCTTTCTGTTCTTCAGTGTTTGAAGTTCCCCGTTGTTGCACCTAGAAAGCATCTAGCTGGGTGGGAGTTATGCCGAAGGCTTCGTGAATCTCACTTGGTTCCACGTACAGGAATCACACCTTCGGTGCCTTCCCTGCCCTCGTTTGCTATTTTATCACTCATTCAGCAAAAACATTCCAGAGGCAGGCTCAAGGCCCCGGGGTAGACAGTGAGAAAAACAGAATCTTCTATTCTGGAAGAGTAGCTAGGATGTGAACCTGAATAACTCCGGGACATGGTAGGTAGTAAACGCCTTCTACCTGGGATGTGGGAGTGCTTCATGGAGATGGGTGACAAGAATTTGGACCCACCGAGGTAAGGGGTTAGGTGGAAAAATCTTTGTTTCCTCCCTTTGTATGTATCGTTTCTTTCTCTTTTTCATTCTAAAATGTCAAAATTCACTGTCAGGAAAGAATCATGGAAACATTTGAAAACAACCAAGAGTTCTGAAAGTCTTCATCTTCCCCAGTGTATATATTTTGATAAGCGATTAATTTCCACGCCTCAGGAGTGAATCTTTACTGGTAGAAACAGTAGCACATGTACTAGGCCATGCATGAGATACCTTTGGTTAGGGAGATGGTATCATAATCCCTGGGATCACAGTATGTAGGAAGTGGTCTTCTCCGTCTAGACTCCAGGTCGTGGTACAGGTTGTTCCTACCCAGGGAAACAGACTGGTAATGTAACCTCGGGCGTGCTGATTAATTTTTGACTCTCAACCCCACACCCTTACAACTTAATGAGTTTATATTTAACCCCAGGGTGGCAAATCAGCATCACCTCTTTTAAGGTGACTCAGTTGATCATAGATTCCTGGAGTAGAGTGTTAACATCTACTTCAAAAGCATCTCTGAACACAAAGGAAACAGGTGTCTGCTTACTTTCACGTCCAGTGGGCACGTTTCCCACTAACCCTGGATTACCTTTAAGCTTCATTCCACTTCTGTATTTCTAGTGTTCTTTTGGTGAGACTTTAAGCAAAACAGGAAATCACATGCTGATTGAAAACTGTCTCCCTCTGGTCTCTAGGGCTCAAGCATCCCTTCTAGGGTTTCCCAGTGATCCCAGGAAGAACAAAATATATTCATAATAATATTCATCGCTTTAGCAATACATTTTTCATCAGCACCTCCAAACGGTACCCAGGAATAGGAGAGAAATAATCTGTTAATCTTATGGTTAAGGTTTTTCTAGTCTTGATGTTAAATTTTAGATTTTGAAATATTATAGGGCTGGTTTCTTAAATCTCTAATTTATGTTTTACTGGACCTTTGTCTTACGTATGACGCATTCATATTTATTTTGTTTGAGATGATTTAATGATTTCTCCAATGCTGTTTCATTTATTCATGGATTCATTCAACATAGACTGAGCAGCCAACGTATGCTAGGGTTTGCTGTATTTTTAGAATAAAATAGGTAGAAAAAGTACGATCGCTGCCTTTGGGAAGCTCGCTTGTTCCAAACGTGGGTCCCCTTCACAGATCAGAAGTAAAATAGGTTTGTGTTTATGTTCTTAATCTTTTTTGAAAGTTTAAGGGAAAATCTACATTAATCAATAGCAAAGGTTGTGTTGGTAAAACGAGATATCACATTTTCTTTTTCTTTTTGCTAGAATTCTATTAATGCAAGGTGTCATATTTGCTTTCACAAGGAGAAGAGAAACTGATCATTATTTCCATATGCATTCAATAATAAAGGTGATAATGCCAATTATTTTGAAATGCTGTATTGCAGTAAACAAAAGTCCTTTAACGTAAGTGCTCGGCTAGTAGTATAAATAATCAAAGGAAAAACAGCGGTGTTGACAATGGAGGTTAGGGAGCGGATGGCAAACTTCAGGTAAAAGGACATGTTTCTGATCGGTCTAGGCAAGTTGTTTAATTTTTCTCACTTACATATGAAGGATGTTAGTTTCCACTTTAATGTATTGGTGGTGATTGAACCTGGAAAATATTAGACACTGATAAAGAGCATCTACTTTTATTAGTAATGGTCATTATTACTAATGACTCTTCATCCAAATGTATGTGGTGTAAGATCTGCACGCATGAAGACACGGCATTAAAGTAGTTAATTCTGTTGGTGGGGGAAAAGCCTGCAAATAGTTTATACAATAAATACCATAGGGCTTCCCTGGTGGCACAGTGGTTAGGAATCTGCCTGCCAATGCAGGGGACACGGGTTCAAGCCCTGGTCTGGGAAGATCCCACATGCCGCAGAGCAACTAAGCCCGTGAGCCACAACTACTGAGCCCACGTGCCACAACTTCTGAAGCCCACGTGCCTAGAGCCTGTGCTCTGCAACAAGAGAAGCCACCACAATGAGAAGCCCGCGCACCACAAAGAAGAGCAGCCCCTGCTCACCGCAATCAGAGAAAGCCCGTGCACAGCAACGAAGACCCAACACAGCCAAAGGTAAATAAATAAGTTTTTTTTAAATGCTGGAAAAAGAAATAGAAATACCATAAAAAATGATGTCCCACGTGCACTAAGTCATAATAAAAAGCTACCCTGGGATGCATCATTCAGCGAGAGTAACACCTCTCAGTTGGTAATAGAGTTCTGTCTTTTTGAGTTATATTTTATTCCATTTATGATGTTTCTTCTTGTGTTGTTTCTCTGGGAATTTTATTTTGTAAGTTGTTCCTTCAGTAAATGTCTTATCACTACATCTTAGTTTACCATCACTTCCTCATCATATAAAACCAAACATGTTATAGGTGTCTTCGCAGCCCACTGTAATCTCAGACAAATGAGTTGTGGATATAAGTTATTTTCCATCTGCGTTCAATGTTACTAGTAAGCAATCTGTTCCATTTCACACGGTCGTCATGATTCCAGTGCAGATAGAATTAAAATGGGCAACTTGGATAGAATGGGAAGAGTAGCCACATAAAATGCTTTCACTCAGGAAGACTTTACTGGTTTTTCCACCAGAAATAAAGGGCTGGAATGGTTTACGCATAGGTGTCAATACAAATGTCTTTGGTCTATATCGTAAGTGGGACAAACTTATAACTCTGGTAGGACTCTGTGACATTTTACTACATTTACCTATTTAGGTTGAAGTCACTGCTAGAAACAACTTAGCATGGATTGTTCAAATGTGTCCAAAGTACTGTCATTTGGATAAGAAAGTTTATGATTTATGTAAGCTTAAAGCTGGAGCTCTGGGCACGGAGAAAGCGTGACGCGTCGAGTTCAGTGGGAACTCGGTTTTGGCAAACAGCATTGGTTGGTCGACCTTGAACTCTGGGAGGGAGGTCAGTTTACCTGTTGGTTTTAATCTGAGCTGACAGCGTGGTGTTCAGTGGAAGGGGATGGGGGAGCTCCTTCTGAGAACAAAGGCCCCTTATGGATGGTTAGGGAGTTTGGGATCTACACGTACACACTGCTGTATTTAACGTGGATAACCAGTGAGGACCTACTGTATAGCACAGGGAACTCTGCTCAATATTATGTAACAACCTAAATGGGAAAAGAATTTGAAAAAGAATAGATACATGTTTATGTATAACTGAATCACTCTGCTGTCCACCTGAAACTAACACAACATTGTTAATCAGCTATACTCTAATATAAAATAAAAAGTTTTAAAAAAGGAGCCAGAAATTAAAAAATAAAATAAAAATAAAGGTCCCTTATAAATGCAATTAGAGCAGTTTTGCAGTACCATTCTTCAATCCACCCAACTTCGGATTAAAGAGTTATGATTATGTGCTCAGCACGCCTCCTGCTACCCTCTACATAGGCTCAAGGGGCACGGGATGCTTTGCACTCTTAAAGAAACATGGTGAGACCACAGAACTCCGTTTACATCAAGTGCCCCCGTCAGGGCGTTTCCTTGCCTTCGCTTCTCCCTGCTTTGAGCTATGCCTGATGATCATAGGACCTGCACCCACAATCAGCCACTTATTTTCCCCTCTTCATTCCTTGACTGCATAGTTTTTGAGGCAGGACTGAAGTTTTAATTTTACTTCCATG
This sequence comes from Lagenorhynchus albirostris, assembly GCF_949774975.1. Classification (NCBI taxonomy): domain Eukaryota; kingdom Metazoa; phylum Chordata; class Mammalia; order Artiodactyla; family Delphinidae; genus Lagenorhynchus; species Lagenorhynchus albirostris. The sequence goes on along the minus strand of NC_083115.1, from coordinate 27,139,495 downwards.
AACAATTATGTGGGCGCAGTGACTGACATCCGCAGATACTCTGACACTACTTGCTCAATGAATTAGTAAATAAAAACCTAGAAGGAGCCCCTGATGAGATCTTAAGGGATTGAAGAAAGGGGAGAAATTGCACAAAAGGAAACTTTAAAAGCCTGCATGAAGCTACATTTGTCCTGGCTGTAAAAGTACCTTTCCCTCATTTCCGTGTATTTTCACTCATTGCCTTTACGAGCAAAACCAAGCCCCCACCCCATCCATCTTGCCTTTCCTGCAGTTGGCTCCCTGATCGGATGGAAGACGGAGAATGGGCTGCTTTCATAGTTGGTGCCCCGTGGAGCCCCTGTGAGATGCCTGTCTCTCTCTCTTTTCAGTTTAGACATAAAATCACTTGGATCTATCAGACATGAGATTGCTTTGGGCAGCCCTTGTTAATTATCAGCTCTCTGTCCCAGGGCACCCTTTCACTGTGTGCTCTTTTCCCACCTCTCCATCTTCATGAACTCTGCCAATTCTTCACTATATTTCTCAGGAAAATGCAGGGGTGGCAGTGAGAAAATGGTCTTAATAGAAGAAAAATTAATCTCTGGCACCGAGTGTTTCCTTTCAGTATTCATTGAGGTGAGCATCTGTGGTCAGTGCTCTAAGCAGACGTCCTGCTCTCAAGTAGAGTGAGAAATGGTTCCTCTGTCCTGTGCTTCTCTACGCGGAGGATGCGACCTTTTTTCTCTCAGCTGAAAACTCACTCGGGGCCAGTGTACATCAGTGCTGCCATATCTGCCAGTCGAGGTCAGCGTGAAGACCTCTCTGTTGATATTTCAAGGTGGAGACGCTGTGATTTCTTTGCTCCGGAATGGAAAGAGTAGAAACGGAGAGCTGAGCGAACAGCTGTAAAATTTCAAAGCATCGTTTAGTAATGACTGCCTTTTAAGAGTAAGAACAAAAGCTGAAGATGCTGCTTGTACTGCATACTAATCAACATTTATTCATAAAGTTCAAGTTCAAACCTCAGTCTCTAAATATTTTCATTATTTATTACAATTAGCATATGCATGATTCATCTTACCTGTCTGCCTTATTCAAGAGCGCTAGTCCTGTGGTATCACACTCAAGGGGAATTTAGACAAATCTCTCCCACAGGGTTGTGATAACCATCCTATCTAAGCCAAGTAGTGTCAGCCAGCGAGATGCTGCCCTGTTGCATGTATGAATTTTCATAGAATGTGGAAATGGCGCGATGCTAGAATGTAGTAATTAATATCTTAGAGGCAGAAGGTAAGGAAAATTAGTCTTCGTGTTATAATTTGAAAAATGAGTCATGGTAGTTAATTAACCTATCTAATTCCTCAAGGTAAATGAATGCCTGAATCAATTCACAATTAACAATTTAAATAACCCTGCTTTTAAAGTAGGCTAATTATACCTATAAGGAAAATTGGAAACCGGAAACTCTGATGCACCATCTCTCCTCGCGCGACTTGTATATGCTTCACATTATAAACGGGAAACTTTTGAAGACAGGTACCATCTCCTTTGATTCTCCACATCCTACTTGGGATCGGGTAGGATGCTTTATATTTAGAAGGTACTTAATTAATTCTCAAAAAAAGCCCTATATTTCCCTTCTTTGTCCTCATAGTTTGTTACAGAAAGTTTCCAACAAGACTAAAAGAAGTGGCATTTAAATCAACCAGCACATCAGTCAGTCGCATTGGTTACTGGCTCGGCTTGGATGTGTTGGCGTATCTGGATCCTCTGTGAGATTTTATGATGCTGAGAATCACTCATTTTTGCAGCTGCCGTGCTTAGTGGTACCTTCCAGCTGGGAGGTATTTGGTAGATGGTGAACTAAAACAAACTGACCAAAATCTCAGGAAATCTACTTTGGCAGACAAAAGAAAATAGTGTTTTATGTGTTAGACATAACTCATCTATACTTATTAAATTTTATCAGCTGAGCAAATCAGGTCACTCGTGTGCAAAATCTGGAGGATAAAATCTGTGTTTGAATAATTGCAAAATCTCTATCTCCTAGCCTAGCCATCCTCATAGTTCTAAGTCTCCAAAGGATTTGTCTACATCAGTGCTTCATAGGTATATCAAACGCAACAGAGAGAAGCCTGAATTCACCACCCACCCCACTTCCAAAATAACTGGTTTAACTCTTGTTTTCTTTATCTTAGTTACTGGTGTCCCATGTGCTCATCCTAGATTAGCTTTCTCAGAGTCTCCTTAGACTCTTAGCTGTCCACATCTTCCCTCCCTCATGAACAGCCTGTCTCCAGTCTTGTCAGACCTAACCCCAAAAGATGTTTCAATTACAGGCACCCCTTTCCGTCTGAGCCGTCACTGTCCTAATTCGGTCCTGTATCTTCTCTCTTGCTCTGATGAGCAAGTATCCATCTGTTTCCCCTGACTTGAAGCCCCACCTTCTCTGGTCCCTCCAGCATTCTGATTCTAGTTATCTTCTTAAAAAATAAGTGACTCCCAGTTTCCTACTATCTACGGGACAATGTCCAAACTTCTTTGTTTGCTGTGTAAGACATTTCATAATTTGTTCCTCCGATTTTTTTTTTTTTACTTTTCCCCGTGATCTAGCCACTTGGTCCACCTTTCCCCGCCCCTGGACCTCTCTGGTCCTGGTCTGCTTGAACTCATCTTGCACTGCCCTTCCTCTAGGCAAGGACTAAGCCCTGTCCTCAACATGCCCCGCCTTACCTTCTTCCCCCGCTGATCCTTCACAAGCTAGCTCAAATTACCCCCTTCTGTGAAAGTCTCCATAAGTCATTTACCTACTCAATTCTCTTTTCATTTTTTCCTCCTATTGTTAGAACTTACACCTATGTGAATTATACCCCTTTATTTATTTATGTGTGTCTCCCCAGAAACAATGCATTTTTTATATCAGGTAAAATTCTTACCTTCTTTAACCCCCAGTCCCTAATGTGCCTCATACATAATGTGCTCTCAGTAGATCTTGCACTTCCCAACTTCTAGGTATGTTTTTCTCCTCACTGTTTACCACATTCAAATACTATTCTCTGAAAATACAGCTTCGACTCTGGCCTGCTAACACATCCTTGTTTTATTTGTATGACTTAGATATTTATAGAAGTAGCCATTGCTTTGTGTCATTTGCATAAACAGGAAACAAAAAGAATTCATTGAAAAATCTCCAGGATTCAGTTTTAAAAATCATGTGGCTGGTGGTGGCACCTACTGGCCAAGTGTGATATTGCATCCCGGAGCTATTGTTTTCATAAAAATGGGGCCAAAGGCAAAACTCTCGTGGGCCCTAAGGTAGTGGAGAAAAATCAGTAACTGCTATGGGAGGCGGTGGGGGGGATGGCGGGGGGACGTGGGGGGCGAATCTCCATCAAGGCAGGCTCTTCCCGGGTCCTTTAAATGCTGACATCAACCCAAGCAACATACATTGTTGTATGTACAACGTTGCTCAGGTAGAGAGCTAGTCAGGGTACCCAATTGATTGGAAGGTTCCCTTTTAGTCACTGGGAGTAACTTTTCATGGGATTGTTTGTTATGTCAACCAAGAGAAGTCATTGTAAATCAGCAGTTGCTTTAAATGTTTATGAAGAGTTACCATCCTTCTACTAGATAGGAATAAGCACTTGCTCTTGCAAGTTAACGCTCTACTTGGAAGCATCAACTACACATTTTCAACACCCTTGCTTTTGACAATCATGCACTCCATTTGTAATATAACAGTTGGTTCTCCATAAGAACTTATCTGCTGTGGATAGCTAAATGTAGTTCAGTTTCAATTCTCCTCTTGTCCTGAGGAATCCAGGAACACTCACACACATATTTAAATCCCATAAGAATTAGAAGGTGTTACACATTTTCCGTCTGACATCTTCTCCTGTAAGCCTATTGAAGCGAATCAGGTCAGTCATTTTTAATGAGAGATGGTGACCATGACAGGCCCAGGCATTCCCTCACTGAGATCAGGCTAGAACTTTCTGGAGCAAGGAATTCAACCTTCACGAGTTCTGAGCTGAGCTGTCAATATCTAGGAATGCGCGCTCTCCCTGCATGCCCTCACACAGACGCATCTCCTTCTATCACACGCTCACTGGTTCTGAGGACAGGGTGCTGGGCTAACTGTGTCCTCTCCTGCGTGTGAACCTGTCTCATTAGCTAATCCCTCTCTGCTTTAGTTGCTTCTCTGGAGATAATCTGGCACTTACTTGAGAGGTTTGTTCCCTGAAAGTGAATGTGATAATGTACTTAAAGCCGTTATTGGGTATATCTGACATATATGCTCAGTAAACCTTAACTGTTAATATTTTTAACTCCAAGTAGACAACCAGTGCTTTCCGTAGCATTGGATGCCTTCATGCCTTGGTGCTTTTGTCTGTGCAGTTCCATCTGCTGCGTTTAAAATTCCCCGAACTTCTTTACATGAACAATTTGCAATTCTTTCTTTGTGACCACGTCCGTCGCCTCTTCTCTAAAGCCATCCTTGATATCCTTAGTAGAAATCAACTACCACTATGTTTTTGTTAATGCTTTAAGCTTGTCTCCACTATAACACGTGGTTTTATAATCCGGGTTATCTCTTCATGTGTCCATCTCCTCATGTGCTCTGAGCACTGAAACCGTCTCCAGGTCCTGGACCAGGACCAGTCATTGTTGGCTGCTAATCATGACATTCTCCTCGCCGCATCTCTCTTCCCACCCCCGATGCATCCCGAGCGTCTGACAGGTGTTTGCTGATGCATTCAAATTTAATGAAGCCACAAGGCAAGCAGGAAAGCAAGCCAGGTCAGTTAGCAGGACACTAAGGTTTTAGAAGAGAGAGAGAAAGAGAAGCTGAGTTTGGTTGTGAGGTAATATATGGAATTGTTTCCAAAGAGTTTTCTTTCTTTCTGAATATATTTGATCAGTGGAAGTTTGGGGCGCCCAGCAGCTTTGCTCCCAGACAAGTGGATTAGATCTCGAAGGGCCTGGCCCTTACGGGTAGATCTGTTTGCTTGTATAAGCAGCCTCATAGTCTCGCCTCATGAGCTTGCCTCTGTGTGGGGGCTGCAGGGTGTCTTCTCTATGAGTGAACGGGGCAAGGAGGTGAAGCTGGCATTCCGTAGGGGGATCTCGCCCAAAACTTTGTGGGTTAGACTGGAATCTCAAAGCCCAGATGCAGGCGTCTGCTTCTAAATGTCTTGCACGTATTCACTGATCATTATATTGAAGTATGAAGGAATCAGAGTGCCACCATTAGATAACTTTTATAACGAAATTGAAAGTGTAGCATAACAAAACAAGGTGGTTATGGAGTTAGGCAGACCTGGGCTTAAATCCTGCCCTGTATGACCTTATGGAAAAGTTATTTTAACACTTTGAGACCCTTTTCCTTCAACCACACAAAATAAGTATAATGCAATTACTGAGTTTTGACATCAACCAAATAAGATGATACGTGTCAGATGTTTGGCATACAGTAGGCGCTCCACATTGCATCCGTAGGTACTCAGTACATGACAGCTGCCTTTTTATTCTTAATAATACTAAGGATGCTAATTGTAAGGATGTTGCAACAACCAGTGAAGATCTGGAATGATGATGTGAAGCAAAATGAAAGCCCCCAGTGGAGCTCTGGTTTTCCAGTCTTAGCTATAATCTGCTCATGCAACCCTGGCTCTTTCTGTCAGGTGTGGAAAATGAAAAGACATCTGCAGATAATTGTATTTTTCAGATCTCAGGGGTTTTTGTCCATTGACTAGCTGATGCTTTAATGAAGTTTTGACAGTTTCTCTTCCTTCTAAGGCATAGGTAAAATGGAAGAAAAACAACCCTCCCACTTTCTGACTTTGCATGTTTGTAGTTGAAGTAAAGGGCAGACCATCCCGCTTTTCACTCCCTGCCTAGCGCAGCCCTTAAAGTGAAGGGCTTCTCAATGCCTCCGTGATGAGCTGCTCTTCCCCTTCACACTGCACAGAATCTCTGGGCGACAGAAGAAGGAAGTTCATAGAAAGTTCATTAGACTTTATTCTAGAGTTGTCTTTTTGATATTTCTTCCCTCCAGAATTTCTCCACCCATCTAATTCCTATTCCCCTTCTCATCTCATATTCACCTCAGAGTAGACTACGCCTGATTCTCTGCATTCACTTCTTAGAATGCAAGGATTCCTGTGAAGCGGAGACACGAGAACACCAAGCTGTGGTACAACGTTGTCTTTAGCAACAAGTACACTTTCCTTTGTGGCCCCTTAGCAATTGTACCAATCACCGTCAAATCAGGGTTCTACCCATCATTCTATCATCTATCTTTTTATCATCTCTCTCTCTATAGTCTATTTATTATCTACCTATCTATGACCTATTTACTATCTGTGATCTATCTATCTAATCCATCATTCTGTCATCTATCAATCACATATCTATCTTTTTATCTATCCTTTATCAATCAATTTATCATCTTTCAATCCATTTATCATCTATCATCTATCCATTATCTTTCTATCTATCTACCTATCATCTATCTGTCATCTATCTATCAATCACCTGTTTATCTTTCTGGCTCTCTGGCTCTCTCTCTATCCATCTCTCTAATGCGCAGTGCCCTAATTATGTTCCTTCTTTACACGCAAGACTGTGATCTGCATGTAGTAAGTTGTCAGCACCGGTAGCTTCTCCATCCTTGTGTCCTGAAAATCCAACACAAAAACAGGCCCCAAATAATTGTTTGAAAGAATAAATGTTTCCATAAAAATACAAACTCAGTTCTTCTACAATTATTCTGTGGCTAAGTGCTATTCTTCCCATGGTCATCACGTATCCATGATGTGTCCAGGATTTTGTAGATGCTGGCAGTGAGGGACTCAGGGTAAAGAAAGGAAATAACAATCTCACGGTCGCTCTCCTTACTGAATTCGAATCAAGTCGGGTGCTCTGCTGTAGGAATGTAAATTGGAAGGACCCTTTGGTGGAAGCAAGACTCCTCACAGACTGTCGGATTTGTTAGGACTGACACAGGGCCTGTGTGGAGCTGAGGTTTCCCTGGATTCGGAAGGAAGTGCTTGAGTATAAACACAGTCCTCAGTACGATCAGCGCCATACAGGGGTAGATGAGGGTCATCGTGGCGGCATGGAAAGATACGCCGGCGGATACATGCCTAATTGTATTTTATGCCAATACGCCGGCGGATACGTGCCAATCGTTTCTTATGAGTTTTCATTCTACCCCAGGAGGCCTCTCAGTAGGGTAATGGTGACTTTGCTCAGTCTGCGGTTTGAGCCAATTCACCTTTTTGAACACCTTAAGTACCAGAGAGTAGGTGTGTAGTAAATGTTTGTCTTCTAAACGAGGTACTCTGCAAGCATTTTCAAACTTGGTCTCAGTAGATATCTTCACAGTTAGGGAAGGGGAAACATTTTCATCTCATTTTAAGGGTAAGGAAACAGAGGCACAAAGAGTGTGGGTAACTTTTCCACGCACGGGGTAAGGTGTAGGGTTAGGCCTTTGAGACTGGTCTGCTTGCCCTCTGTGCACCTGTTCTTTTACCCTGTTATATCACCGTACCCATGCCCATCAGCCCATGCAAGGATCTTGGCTTTAAAGAAAGATGCTCCAGGTGAGGGGTTTGGAAGAAAGGTGGGAGGCGGAACAGGCTGGGGTTTGCTGCACGCTTCAGGAGAGCAGGAAATGGCACAGGATTAAAGAGCCAAGTGGTGCTTGGGGGTCAGACTCCAGGACAAGAAGAACATAATGAACAGAAGCCTCACTTCCTCTGTGATCGTGACTGAGAAAAGGTCAAGTGTCAGGTTACCTGCCTGGGCCTCGAAGCCTACCCCTGATGCCATGGAGTAACTGTAGGAAAATCACTGTGTTCTCCCTCATTCAGGCTAACAATTGACAGTCATGCCATTTTAGTTTCTTGTGCCGACACAAAAAGCCAACCAATATGACATAATTGACATAATTTCCATTGAAAGAAACAGAAATGTGGAGTGTATGGAGTACATTTTTTTTCCCCATAACGTTATTGACTTAGCATGTAGGATCTTAAGTGACAATAGCATTGTTTTGAAAACACTTAAATTAGCTGTGTTCATGATTGGAAATCAATTACCTTATGAGATAATTTGCTGTGTTAAAAAAATCAACTTGGTATAATTTTGTCAACAAAACCAGAAGAATAGTTTATGCATACAAAACAAAACAAACAAACAAACAAAAAACACAACAATAGGCTGCTTTTGAGTCTGAGAAGCTTAAACATTTAATATACATTTTATAATACAAAGTTTCCTACGATGTGACTGTTGAAATTCCATGTTTTGATCCCCAGACTTTTAACGCTCTTAAGCACAGCGTTTGTCATCCTTCCTTGTCTCAAACAGTTGTTTCAGGAAAGACATTAAATATGAAAGGACAAGTAAACTAGGAATTTGAATAGTTTGTGCTTGCAGATTAGAGCACACTTATCCAAGAGGTCTAAGCATGAGTTCAGATTGTAAAGCTTGAAGAAAACGTCTTTGGGGGAAAATATAAGCACCCTGGAGTGTAGTACAGTTTTTATGGATCTATAGGTAATTAAAAAAAGTGCTCAACGGAAGTTTCTCAGTAAATCAGGGTAAAAATAATCATCTGATAACTCCTAAAGACTGGCTAGTCAATCTTTCTCAGACACATATCCCTACAATGAAATACATTATTTATTTAGGAAAAAATGTATTTAATTAAGTGATGCATTACTTAAATAACATATTTAAATAAATTAAAATGAACGCAGCATCTATTTTCATGTTAAGCTCTGGTATATTTGAAAAAAACCTTCCCAGGAATCTTGGTAGAAAGGTTTTACAATATTCTAGAAAACACTCAGCTCATCTTAAGTGCACTTTATTTTTACTTGGCTGAAAAGGTTTCAGCCAAGAAAAGAGACTATATGTAATGCGTTAGTGGTTTTCTTCTCTTCCAACAAGCTTTGAAGTTGAGGAAGGGACTGTGGGTAGCAATTATATGTGGGTTGGGTCAGTCTGCCTTTCTAGCCTTAGAGGTAAGATAAAGTAAAAACCACGATGATCTTTCCACTTGAAGCGTGAGTAATGATGTCAATATCAGTCCTTCGATTGACTTGGGTGAGTAAAAACCAATGCAAAAAATAACGAATGCAGATAGTTCTGCATTTTCCAATCCTATAAATTGCATGGGAGTGAAACCTTTGCTAGAATAGATATTTTCTTTAATTGTCTCTTTTTAATCATATCAACTGATTAATCCTCCTCCTTCCTTGAGGACAAGGGCACTCCCAGTCCATGAATTTGAAGATTTTCCCTATTTTTAGCCTACTAGGAACCAGTAAGTACAAGAATATGAATACAGTGAACGTGAATGGCCAAGCAGTTTGATCTCCTTGCTCGCTGTCATTCAGGCACACAGAGAACTCAGAGTTAGAAGCAAGGGGTCAGTAGCAAGAGTGTTCAGTAAGCTCTCAGAATTTAAGGTGAGCTCCATATACTCTCTAAGATTTGCTTTTCTTATGTGTAAACTGACGCTAATAATATATAGGCCCTAAGGTAGTTGAGAGGATATTATCATAAAGCAGGTACTTCAGTCCAGCAAAGGAAACACCTGTATTTAAGACAGAACTTGTAATAAACTATAATGGAAAAGAATCAGAAAATAAAAGAATATATATATGTGTATATATATATATATATATATATCTGAATCAGTTTGCTGTACACCTGAAACTAACCCAATATTGTAATTGTGTATAGTTTAACCACTGCAAAGTTGTTTAGGCCTTGGAAGAGGTACAATGATATCTTTTTTTTACTTAAGATATAATTGACACATAACATAATTGTTTCAGGTGTACAGCATAATGATTCAATATATGTACATACTGTGAAATGCTCATCACAATAAGTCTAATACATATCCATCAACATACCTGGTTACAATTTTTTTTCTTGTGACAAGAACTTTTAAGAACCTTTTTAAAGACACAGAGGAGAACCTCAAACTCAAGGAAGAGATAACGTTTACTTAAAAGTTGATGAAGCTCAAATACACCATTTTAAACTGCAAGTTGTAAAGATATTTTGGAACATTTGGATAAAACAGATGAGAAACTAAAAAAAAAGAAAGAAGACAGAACTGTCTCTGGGGGTTGGTTATGGGCCATGATGATAGCGATCAAAGAGTTGGGGAAAGGAGCTCAGAATCAGTAGGAAGAGAAGCTCTAGCAGAGGGGCTGAGGGGCTGCCCCAGGACCTAAACATCTGAGCCCTTCCTTCCCCGCCATCTCCCTTTTGTGCTGCTACCAAGGCTTAAAGAAACTAAAGACACCACTGCTCCTCACTTTCCCCCCTCTTTTTCAGGTAGAAAATTGTTGAGTTCTAAAAGCATGTGCATTGATTGGTGTGTTTCTTCAGTTTATACTTTTATGCAAATTTTAAAAGGGGAGGAATAAACTACCAAGGAACTTGTCTTTAAAAGGGTTGCCAAGATGGCATTGTGTTCTGTTTCTTTGGTTTTCAAAGTAAATTCTTTGTCCTCAACTTTCATTTCCCATAAATGTCCTGGCTTTGCATTAGCATGTATGTGGCAGGAAGAGCCCATTACCCCGTGACAACAGTCTATTACGATGACAGTATTTCACTTGGAAACACTGATTGGTTCTGAAATATAGGCTATATAGCTGGTCATTTCTAGTAACTGCATTAAAATAGTAATTATTACCCTTGTTAGCTTTTGTCATTCAGCGACAAGTTCCTTAAGTATTATTCTAAGTAATGCCTTGGGTGAACAAAAACCAATGCAAAAAATAATGAATGCAGATAGTTCTGCATTTTCCAATCCTATAAATTGCATGGGAGTGAAACCTTTGCTAGAATAGATGTTTTCTTTAATTGTCTCTTTTTAATCATATCATGATGTCTGCTCTTATTTCATTGGATAAAAATGCCTACGTGGAAATTGTCACCCTTGTTATGAAACTTTTTTTACTTGGGACACATACACAGACCTCATCGACCACTTTCTTTGGAACTATGAAGGTGGCCGTATTTGAGACAGTTTCCGTGGTGTAATTATTAATAAACCCTCTTTCACTCCCTAAATATTTCCAGTAGGACAAGGTTATATGATCATTCTATTAAAAAAATAATTCCATACTTTTAAACAAGAAGCACATTTATTTTTAATCATGTAACTTTTCTTTCCAGAACCACATTAGCTTCAACGGCTCAGAGGCTCACTGACTCTGTCCATTAAATCGAAACTTAGTGTATTGTTTAGGCTTTCGTCAACTATGTACCTCACAACCAAACAACAAGTTTTGATATTATTTCAAACTGATATGTCCCCAAAGAAAAGTTACTTTTTATTTTCTCCGTAATCTTGTTCACACCTCCAGCCCGCCTACTTGCTCATCTGGATACCATTAGATGTGACAGGTAGAGAGCTTATTAATCTCTTTGGTCCAAAGGTATATATATATAGGCACCAGTTGTATTTTTCCATTTTCTTCTGTGTATGCGTGGCGTGCACAGCTTGATTTGTGCTATAACTTTCGCTTGGAATGCACTGTTCTCTTTCTTTACTTGGCAAGATTGTATTTCAGAAGTTCAACTCAAATGCAATCTCTTCTTTTTTTACTCTCTCAAGCCTCATTTACGTTTAACCTCTGCTAGTTCCTCTTTTCCCCCTTGCCTCATCACACACACACATACACACACACACACACACACACACACACACACACATCACCACCACCACCACTCTGGGCAGATTTCTCACTCACTTCTCTTCTGTAGTTTTCATATTCCATTGGATTAATTCTCATCATACAGAATTATTTGTTAATGCATCAATATACTTGTTCTTTTTTAAAATTTTATTGAAGTGTAACTAATATACAAAATTGTGTTACTTTCTGCTGTATAACAAAGTGATTCAGTTATACATACATACATTCTTTTTCATATTCTTTTCCATTCTGGGTTATCATGGGATACTGAATACAGTTCCCTGTGCTCTACAGTAGGACCTTGTTGTTTATCCATCCTCTATATAGTAGTTTGCATCTGCTAATCCCAAACTCTCAGTACTTCCCTCCCGCACCCTCCTCCCCCTTGGCAATCATAGGTCTGCTCTCTACATCTGTGGGTCTGTTTCTGTTTCGTAGATAAGTTCATTTCTGTTGTATTTTAGATTCCATATAGAAGTAGTATCATGTGGTATTTGTTACTTGTCATTATGCCAATGTTATTAATCTCTAGAGGCTAGCACCTAGTGTGTAATGGTACGGGGGGGAAGTCAGTAAGTATTCAAATGGACAGACGCACTACTGTCACTGTGTTTCACTGGGTTCAGACACTATTAAGACTTACTCTTCCTCCATGAGGTCTAAGCCTTAGCCAGCATTTACTATGGGTCAGGTGCTTGGCCAACCACATTAAGTGTGTTATACCATTTAATCCTTCGTTTTCCCAACCACCATATTTTACTGGCAAGGAAGCAAAATAAGGTCAAGATCACAGGTCACACATTCACTAAGGAAAGGCTGAGTCAGTCCCTAACCACTGCCCCCACTTCCTTATCCAGAGTTGGGAAGTTATCTAAGATAAATGACCCCCTAAAATAACCAATTCCACAACCCATGGTTATGAAATATGTAAAAAACCTTTAGTAAAAAGAAAATCATTTTTGGAAAAAAAATTTGATGGATTTAGATTTTAAGAAGACAGAATCAAAAATACAGAGAGGAGGCGTTTCCCAGGTGGCGCAGTGGTTGAGAGTCCGCCTGCCGATGCAGGGGACGCGGGTTCGTGCCCCGGTCCGGGAAGATCCCACATGCCGCGGAGCGGCTGGGCCCGTGAGCCATGGCCGCTGAGCCTGCGTGTCCAGAGCCTGTGCTCTGCAACGGGAGAGGCCACAACAGTGAGAGGCCTACGTACCGCAAAAAAAAAAAAAGAAAAAAATACAGAGAGGAGATGGATAAATTCATAGTGTAGCAGATAAGTAAGAAAACTTGATAAAATAATTTGAATTTTTCACAATGTCACTCTTGTAGAGAAGTATCATTGTAAATACAACATTTAAAAAATCACTGAAAAGTAAGTCATTGAAAAAACTAAAATTTAGAGAAAGGAATTAAGATTTACCTATATTTCATTACAAAACTTTCACCATTTAAAACCATAAGCATGAGAGTTAGATGATTAGGGAATTTAAACCTTTGGATTAAACGTAATAAAGACCTAGGGTTAAGCAAATCCTACATAGCCCAGAAATTATTACGATTGCCATATAAAGTATAAAATACTTCGATTTGACACCAGCACATCATGCTCTATCAAGACATCAGTTAAAATAATTTTAGTGGACAGAGCAGCAAAAACGCATTTCACATACACAGTGATGAAATAAGAACTGGATATGGTAAAGTAAAATTAATTACTGGATTCCCCAAATGGTTGCTAGACAGGATCGTCAGAGACAAAATCAGAATAAATTGATTATCAACCCAAAATGTTAGTCACAGAAGGTACACAGTTGTTTTTCAGATTAACCTAAAATTTAGTGGAAGACATGATGAACTGAATGAAAAAGAAAATTATGGAAGGAACAAAATATATATGGTTTCATCAAACTGAGGAATGTGTTCTGGAAAGATTTGATTGACATATCCAGAGGTTAAAAACAATATCATTTATACAAATAATATATTATTTTGATGGAAGCATAGATGTGGGAAATTGTATACAAATGATTACGTTTTAAATGAAAATTATGGGCAAAGTCTCTCAAGCATCTTTATATTTTCATCTTTGTATATTGCCCAAAATAAATTTGATCTTAAGCCTTCTCATGCCTATTTTTTCTACAGATAGTTTTTTGAACCAACAGCAGGTTAATTGTCTGGTAATCCCCAGCCCAAGCAAATATGAAACGTCTTGATTTGGTTACAGTGCACTTATGTGGACTGTTACCATTTTAAAAACCCTCCTGAATTCATATAGAATATGAATTAAAAAATAAACTATCAGAGGAAATTGCGGATGAATAACACAATGAACACACTTGTCCCTTTGTTAAAAGTAAACCTAAGATTATGACTGTTTACAGTGTTAAGATTTCAGTGGCATTTGGCTTGTAAAACAGCAAGAATCAAACTCCGGTCCTCTGTTTAGCAAATGATACGATGAAAACTTAAGTCATAAACCACCATGCATCTAACTCAACTTTATTTTACTTTCCTGGAATATATTGACACGTAGTTAACTTCAGTGGATTGCAACATTCAATTTGGGAAAAAAGCAGATGGAAATATCTGAAAGATGCAATTTTTTTTTTTTTTTTTTTTGGCCAGAAGAAAAAGAGAGAAAGGGCAACAGGAATAGAAAGACTCATTTTAGTATAAATACTTAGGACATCAGCCGTCATTGTGTTATGTAATACTTTTTAATTTCACACCATATTTTTTGAGATGCTTTATTCACTTTGATTCTTTTAGAGTACCTGAAATAGGCAGGCAAATGTAATTACCTGCACTTGGCAATTGAAGATGCCTGCGCTCCTAGCTCTGCACACGTAGCGTGTGCAGATAGTGGGAGCAGAACTCAGGTCTCGTGACTCTGGTCTTGATTGAGTTACACGCTTCATTCAGTTCACCCGTCTTGTTGCTAAAGGGTGGTAGCATCTGATACTAAGATTAGGAGGGATAATATCACTTACATCCCATTGCTTGGCATCTAAGCATAACTGATATGTCTCCTTCTTTGAAGAAATTGGTTTCACCATTTCCTCGTTCCCATTAGGATCAGTGAACTTACCTACTTTTCTGAATAACAAGAGCTTCAGGAGACGCTGTAGGAATAATCCTGATTACCAGGGAATTTCAATGATGCTTTATTTGCATATTGCACTAAGAGATTCCATAATGCACCTAGAATGTGCATGAGATGTGAGCAAAGTTGATTTCCTATAATATATTATTACATAGTATGAGATTTTTAAATTGCCGTGGAAACACTGAAAAGCAGTACCTAAGCGCTTTATGGGTGAGATATGTACTTCTGTGGAGCTATTTTATTTTTGAGACCAAGTTTGTATAATTAATGGATTCTTCAACTGATTGGGTTACATTAGTACATGTTACTAAGCTGTTCTTCAACAGTAATTCTAAATGGAAATCCCCAAATAATCCTTTATGCTTATAAAAATGTTTTTGCATCCCTGACATAACTTGAATGTCACAGTGACCTGGTTACAGATGAGAAAAGAGGAGGTGTAATTCAGAGAAAGGTCCAGTGTCTTGTGGGATGTAACCCAGACCTTAAGTATCACGCCAGTATCTTTGCACACATACAGCAGGACTCTCTCCCTGCACCCTTCTCCTCGTGATGTGGAAGAATGAGAGGCAGGTGATCTAAGAGAGATCGCACTGAGTTTGTGCAGATTGACTATTCTACCATTTTTCAGCATTAGGAAAATAAACCTTGAGGAAAGGCAGGAGGGCCATGATGGTATATACACCTGGGAGTTAAGGAACCATCTCAAATCACTTACATTTAAAAATAATAACAATAATTACCCTTCATTTGTACCCACTATGCACAGGGTAATTATTATCATCATTTTGCAGAATAGCAGACTGAGTCTGAGGTCATGTAAAAAAGTAGAGAAACGGAATAACTGTCTGCATATCTGATCACACATCTCTGACCTCCTTCATTCATAAGGTCTACAGCCTCAGTAAGGAAATGATAGAGACACTGGAATGACTAGAAAGCATGGTCCTGAATTATTTTGAATTCTCAACTCAATATAATAATTTCAGAGAACTTCTGCCATATTCATTTCATTTTTATACCTTTGTTCACTTTGTTTGTTTTCTAACTTCTCATTGTTGGCTCAGGCTGTAAGGATGATGACTGTTTCTCATGGCTCTCTGGTGGGCTTTAGTAATCATTGACGGGAAGACCATGCAAAAATAGTGATTCTTTAATCTTGTCCACATGTATATTCTGATCGCTAAACAAGCTCTGTTAGAACGTGCTTATGTAACAATGTGCATGCGTATTGTCTATTTTCTTTTCATAATGTGTCTCCATCCTTAAGCTTCTGTGCCACTCTGACTGTGCCCTAGCCCTCCGTCATGGTGGTCTGTACTGTGTTTCTTCTCTGTGTAAGCTGACCACTGCTGCTTCAAGGACTCTCAGCCCCCCTCCAGATCAGGAGAGGATGCTGCCTGCATGCATTTAATGGAGGGCTGTGCACTCACAGAGAAATGGGAGGAGATTCCCCATCTGGATCTTGGCTCTGACAATCATCTCTGATGTTTTTCATTGAGCCAAAGGCACGAGGTGGGTGGACATAGTGCTTTTCTTGCAAGAAGGGAAACTCCTATAATTGGAAACCTAGATGTTGGTTAATAGAGCAATTCTATAAGCCTCCTAATTACAATAAAACCAATGTGCCGATCAATTAAAAATACTTCAAAATTACGTATTTTAACATAGTCAGTTCTCCGTACGTGGAGAAATCCACAAGACAGAGTCCACTCTTCTTTCAAAGGCCTTCCCTTTTCCTGGTGGCTCTTCTACTTGGAGCTTCCAGAGCTGCTTCTGTTTCAAACAGTCTAACCCTTAGCCTGTGACCCTGTTTTGTGACAAAGCAGCCAGTTCACTCCACACAAGCATTTTCAATTGAATAATTTTTTTTGACAGAATTCCAAAGACACATTTCCATAGAATGTACCTATCTGGCATATTGTATAAAAAGACCAGGGGGACAGGGCAGAGGTCAGATAATGTTTGCTGACTGAATGCTTGGTATTCCAATCTTAAGAGGAGAAAATTTGAGGACATGTACCAGAATACAGACCTTCTTCTTATGCTATAGATGTAAAAAGTTAAGAGTCTAACAGAAAGGAAAACAAAGACCCAAGTAGCGTAGGACAGCATATACCATATATTTATGATATGTTGACCATAAATTTGGTAACAGTCTTTCTAGAAGTTAATCAGGAAATTTTCTTTGCTCTATAAACCTTGCAAAATAATTAGATAAAATAAAACCAATTCAGGAGACCTATTTCCGTACCAAATGACACAAATTCTTCATTTGGGGGTGAGGTATGTAGTCTGATGAGATTGTTATATAAGATAAAGGATTTTTAACTAGGGTTTAGCTTCTGTTCATTTTAAGATGTCAAATAAATATTAGTGTTACAATAATAGTTATTAATATTTCTTCCATCAAAAAATAAAGCCATCTTGCTTGGGAACCAAAGGGCAGCAATACAGTGGAATACGGTCTATACGCCACAGACTCTGAAGTGTTACAACAAGAAGTCTCACCCTGCAAGAGCAGGCTGTTGTTACCTTGTGCTATTCTAGCCGTTTGTATCTCCTAAGCCATTTATTTCTTGCATGGAAAGCCATTGAAGGTAAATAATATTTTTCCCATTTACAAAGACGGAGACTGAGACCTGCTCATTAGCTAAATCACAGGTTTTGGAATCAGAAACCTAGTTCCAAATCTTGTTCTCACCACTTAACCAAACTGACATTCTTTAGTAAACATCAGAGCTCTTTAGATTCTTACCTGCAAAGAGGGAAACAAACCACACTGCACACATCCTATGGTGAGGCTCAAATGAGATGAAAGTATTTCCGTTTTGTAGACTATAAAGCGATATGTAGACATTATTATTCGACTATGAGTTACGTTTGCACTGGTGGCTCCCCTCTGTATATAAGGATCGTTTTCCATAAACGTTTATGTACCGATGTTTGTATCTTTGCCCCTTTTCTAACGATATTACTTCCTTTTACTGGCGTTTTGCCCCAAGCATGTTTCATGTGCCCTGATACGAGATTTATTCAAAGAAATATTTATCCATATATGTTTTATTTATATAAAAATTGATATGTAAATATTAATAACATCATATATAGAAGTGTACATGATATATGCATGTAATATGAATATATTTCCATTTATTATTTATATTTATATGTACAAATAATAAAATGTTATATATAAATACATATCCATGCATATATCCACTTATATTTCCATTTATATACACATATATGTAGGTTTATGTGTGTATATATGGAGATCATGACCAGTGGAAGTAAAAATACGGATGAAAACATTAATACCAGTGTTGCTAAGACTGAATCTAATTTTGGATCCACTGAGCTTTTTGGTAATCACGATATAAAGAAAACCCCACTGTTACATGGTTTGCTTTATTTAAAAAATGAACTGGTAAAGAAAAAAAAATGTAATATTTTTCTAAATGGCATTAAAGGATGGAACAGGCAACGTCCCAAACTATATTTCTGTAGTTTAGCTGTGGTAAATTTCATAAAGCCATTAGCTAGACTTGTTTCTAGAATAAATAATGGACTTATATGAGAAAATTGTTAGGAAGTTAGAATGATTTTTCTATCACTATACGTTTAAAAACATTTGTTCAAGAGAATTTACGGTGATATGAAATATTAAGAACTTGTAAATCTCCTCTGTCACATAAATTATACAGTTTTGTGAATAGACTCCAAGACTTTTAGTTGCACCATTATATGTGTTCAGTGCAATGTTACCTCCTAATTGATTACAGCACATTATGATCCAAATATAGAAAATGCTGGTCACTAAGATGTTGACTGAATATTATTACGAATGAGGCATACTATCTGGATGTGAAATTTAGCTCTTTAGCACTATCATAATGGTAGAGCTGACAGGCTGAAATATAGCGTTAGAGCAGATACTATTTATGGCTGATTGTTCTAATTTTCTTTGCCAACACTGTATCAAATCATTAACTGTTTTCAATTTTCACCAAATGATTCCATAGTCATAAGCTTCTTGCATTACCATATTACTCCTGATGATTTATTTCTAATCATATTGCAAGTACATGTTTAGGGTGATAGCTGAATTATATTAATGTGGCTACAAACAAAATGATGCCATTTAAAATATTGATTGCGGGCTTCCCTGGTGGTGCAGTAGTTAAGAATCCACCTGCCAATGCAGGGGACACGGGTTCGAGCCCTGGTCCGGGAAGATCCCACATGCCGTGGAGCAACTAAGCCCATGCGCCACAGCTACTGAGCCTGTGCTCTAGAGCCCACGAGCCACAACTACTGAGCCTGTGTGCCACAACTATTGAAGCCTGCGTGCCTAGAGCCCGAGCTCTGCAACAAGAGAAGCCACCGCAATGAGAAGCTCGTGCACCACAATGAAGAGTAGCCCCCGCTCGCCGCAACTAGAGAAAGCCCGCACACAGCAACAAAGACCCAATGCAGCCAAAAATAAACAAATAAAATAAATAAATTTATTTTAAAAAAATATTGATTGCAGCGGCATTCTCTTTTCATAAATCTGCCTTATAATTCCACTGATTTTAAGTATGTGATTAAATTGTTTGGTTTGATTCAGAAATTATATTGGGATTATATGAGAAAGAAGGTGGAAAATTATAGTTTTCAGTTGGAAAGTGCCTGGTGCCCACTGTGATAAAGCAGTTGTTTGGGGTATATTGCAGGTGAATAGAGTGATAACTGGACAATTTGGGTGTGCCTGATGGGTCACCTCGCTGGAGAGGACGGATTGGGGTCCTGCCTGTATGAAAACACATGCTTCATGGTGGTGGCAGATGTGAATTTGAGTTTCCAAGCAGACTTCATCTTTTCATTTTTGTTATCAATTTTCTTTATATAGGAAAAATGGGAGTTTAAAGGAAATAACAAAGTCTTTAATACCTATGAAAATGCTGGCATATCTCTGTGGGAAAAGAATCATCCCATTTTATCACTAAACACAACCCTAGTTTAAAATCATGTTCATATATAAATGTAATACATATATATGGTGTATTTATGTATATATATATAATGTGTATATTATAATATAGATTAAATATTATATGTTTATATATACATATGTAATATGTATAAATATGTGTTTATGCGTGTATTAATATATATTTATATGCTTGTGTACAAATGTATGCATATATATATACATATATACATACAAAGATGAATCCTCATTAAAAATAAGGAGAGTGCTATTGTAATGAATATTTAAAATTTTATATATATGTATACATATGTGGAATGGGTATGCAATATATAAAGTATATAAACAAAACATAACCCTGTATATCTACTCGTAAGTCCTAATGTGGATTTCCCGTCTGAGAGCCTCTGAGCCCTCTTTCCTGTGTGGTGCTGTGGTTTTCCTTTTCTGTTAACTGAAGATTGTCTTTTACATGAAGGAAGGTACATCTGCGGGGACAGATGGGGGAGGTCACTCTGCTGGCAGCTGCAGGAGTAGGACACTATTTCTGAGACCGTCTATGCAGCCCCTTCCCTGTGGGGCATCAGTTGCTCAGGCCATCAACTCTAACTCCGTGATTCTCCCACATCCTGCTCGTGCATCCCGCCCTCAGCCCTCCTTGAGTCCCACCATGGCTCCTCCTGGGCTGTGCCCTGTATCTAATCCCTGGCAGGGGTTTCCACTTTGCTTCCTGATGAACCTGCGCCAACAGAACCTTAGGCTCATACAGGCAGGGGACGCGTGTGCACCCCCGTTTGCCTCACATTGTGCGGGACAGTCAGGAGGCTCCTGGTGCAGGTTTGGCTGGATGATTAGAATGAATGAAAACTGAGTTTGACTCACTTGAACAAAACCAGGCAAAGCCTCAGGCAAACTTGAAGCTCTGTGATCCTGCCTTCAGCGTACTCCTTCTAAATCCTGCCCCAGCTGTTTCCATGTCTGCAGCCTGGGGGTGAGTGGCTCGGTACCCTTTGCCCTCTAGCTTCATATTTGTTTTTTTTTTAATTGAGGTATAGTTGATTTACAATGTGTTAATTTCAGGCATGCAGCAAAGTGTTTCATATATATATACACATACACACACATATACACATATTCAGATGTATATATATATATATATATACACACACACACACACACATATCTGTTCTTTTTCAGATTATTTTCCCTTATAGGTTATTACAATCTATCGAGTAGAGTTCCCTATGCTATACACAGGGTCCTTGTTGGTTATCTATTTTGTACACAGCAGTGTATATATGTTAATCCCAAACTCCTAATTTATCCCTTGCCACCCCCTTCCCCCCTTGGTAACCATAGGCTTTTCTTCTATGTCTGTGGGTCTCTTTATGTTTTGTATATAAGTTCATTTCTATCATTCATTTTTTTTTAGATCCTACCTATAAGCGATATTGTATGATATGTCTTTCTCTGTTAGCTTCATGTTTTTGTCATCTTTTTCCTTGAGAGTCGTCTCACTTTGCCCTATGCAATTTATCACCTTTCAAGGCCTGATTCAGACACCACTTCCCAGATGCTCTGGAAGTCTTTCCTGATCAACACAAAGCAGCCTCTTTTTCTCCAAACAACCATAGCCCTTCTTGAGAGGCAAAGTTTTTTGGCATTGATTACTTTGAAATTGTTTTAAGTAAAAATTGCTAATATCCAGAATATGTGTCCTCATCATAAAAACTCCTGAAAGGAAAGATTTCAACCTGATGTGTCTTCCTTGTACCGCGTATAACCCTGGTGAGAATAAAGACGTGGAACATTTCTCTAAATTTTGTCAAGAGGACCACCGGATGTAACTCACATTGAGGCTGGTGACTTACTTGTTTAGATGACATTAACCACGCCGCCTCCTCTGTCATCTCAAGTGGTATTATAACGCCAGAATGAGTAGAGTTGGCCGTACCATTCTACAATATCACTTAATTCCTTTTCTGTTCCCAGAACCTTCACAACTTGTATTGATGCCAACACCCCATGTTTCCTCCTTAATATACGGCTATAAACCAGCCCTGCAAGGACATGTGTCCACAGGCTGGCTCGGACCTCAGGCGGACAGTAGTATCAGGAGGCTGAGAGGGACAGGATACGACTGCAAACTGACTGACTTGCAGCCAATTAAAATGGATTGTTAATTTAGTTGTTCAGATGATGAAACGACAAGGCTTTGCTCTAACGTGTTCAATTCTATTGATCTGCAGACGTTCATTATGGTACCCTCCAGATCTCAGTGATATTGACATGGGTGCCATTGATCGAGTCAAACGTCTCACATCAAAATTCAGGTTACCCGGTGGAATACTGCGTAATTTCCTGCCTGGTCAAGTCATGATTTAGAAGGACTTTTAAACTCTGTCTATATAAGTAACACATTTTAAAACTGAAAAATGATTATCTCAGGCAATGAACAGACATGATCATCAAATTATTAATTTATTTAATAAAACATATGGTTGTACGGATTAAATTATATTTGTATCAGTTAAATATGAGTTAACTTTATCCACCTAACTGTAAGAGTTCCCCATACTATAATTTGGGGGGATCTTATTTCAATAAGCTAAGTTAATAAAGAGGGATTTTGATATTCTAGAATGTTTCCTTGTCAGTGATTCCTGTGCTGGAGCAAAATGCTGAAGGTATAGGTCGCAGGAAGCAGCTGCATGAGCTGGGGTTCTCTGCTGTGCTCACCCATGTCCCAAATCTCTGAACAGTGTCCGAACATAGTAGGCATTTTATGAGGATCTGTTAAAATCATGCTTCATTATTTGCATATATAAACATTCTATAAAACCAACTATTTTGAAGATAGACTAAATCTAATTTTCCTGCAATTTCCAGGAAATTCATTACACATTCCAGGAAATAGGCTGAAGTTGTGAGGCTCATGCCAGAAAGTTTTGCTTGAAATTATTTTCTAAAAGTGATTGGTTCTGAAACTTACATTGCTTTCCCGCCGAAGCGTAACGATGACGCTCAGAAATGATTTTATGCAATTCTATAATCATTATTGATTACTGAGTCAATAATACATGATTACAAACAGTTAAGAAATGTAGAGAGAATGGATCGACCTTCCTGTGAAAACCCTCTTCAGCACACACTGTACTTGGATCACGTAAAAGTGGCACAAAGCCTGAGAAGACTGCTGTGTAGTCTAGAATTGTTCTGATGTATCTGATGAAATCCAGTGACAACCCCAGACATTTTCAAACAACAGTATGATTACTCCAAATGCCTTTTCTCAAAGGCTGCATGTCAGGGGTTTATCTGGGCTGTTTTTATCTTGAATTACTGAGGATTCTTGAATCTCTTAACAGTGTGTCCTCTTCTTCTGAAATGGGTGAAATGAAGTTGTAGCTTTGGAGACCCTTTTAAAAGCTCGGCAAAGATGCTCGCCAGAGATTTGAACTTTGATGAACACGTTTCTCTAGGGTTTCTAGGAAGAGCTAACACATTCACTGGTGTTTGGTCATTATCATTAGAATAAGAAGCAAATCAGAAAGCTTCTGATACTTATTTTTAGAAACTCCCTTGCTACATGCAGGAAGAGTACAGAGGATGAGGCTTATGTAGGCTATAAATGAAACTTTTGTCTAAAGATAGGGCTGGTGGCAGTTTTATGATCTTCTAAATTTTTTTTTCACAATCCTGGCAATTTTTTTTTTTTTTTTCTGCAGCACAGGCTCTGGTTGAGAGTAATTTGTGTATTTACTTTTTAACAGAAAGATGTCTCCTAGCATTTCATGCTTGATTTTTTTTTCTAAGTACATTTTCTTCTTGAATACGTATATTACTAAGACCAAAACATGCCATATTTCTTCAGTCTATGAATTAATCAATGAAGCTTATGTCAGTGATTTAGAGAAAGCTTACCATATTTTTGGAAATAGTTTTTCTCAACTATGTAAATCATGCATGAATATAACATCTGCTGGAGGGATCTTAAAAGCAGGGTGAAATCTTGTTGTTCCTTTTGGAATCCAATGTTGATATGAGCTTTGGCAGATAAATAAGGACAAGGCTATTTTTCCTGAAGAGTTGTTCATTCTTAGAATTCTGTCAAGCGATGCGTGGTTTAATGTGTTATATTCTTTTCTTTGATCATTTTTTTTAATAAATTTATTTATTTTTGGCTGCGTTGGGTCTTCGTTGCTGCACACAGGCTTTCTTTAGTTGTGGAGAGCGGGGACTCCTCTTTGTTGCGGTGCACAGGCTTCTCATTGCGGTGGCTTCACTTGTTGCCGAGCGTGGGCTCTAGGCATGCAGCCTTCAGTAGTTGTGGCATGTGGGCTCAGAAGTTGTGGCTCACGGGCTCTAGAGCTCAGGCTCAGTAGTTGTGGCACGTGAGCTCAGTAGTTGTGGCTCGTGGGCTCTAGAGCACAGGCTCAGTAATTGCGGCGCTCAGGCTTAGTTGCTCAACGACATGTGGGATCTTCCAGGACCAGAGCTCGAACCATGTCCCCTGCATTGGCAGGCGGATTCTTAACCACTGCGCCACCAGGGAAGCCCCAATGTGTTATATTCTGACATGAGCAATATCACCTGCTTCTCAGAGGTATAACAAAGCATACTAAAGACATATCAATGGCATTACTGTCTTATAAAAAGTGGGATATTAGAAATGTGTTTTCCTCTCTAAGAGCATCTACAAAAATACACGAAAACACACAGTCTGGGTCTTCCCCAGCTTTAGAAAGAAAGTCAATTTCTTTAAGTGGCATTTTTCCTCTATGGTATTCATTTTATAGCTTATTCCTTTAGCAGACTAGAGTGTGCAGAGTAGATCAGGGAGTTTTTTTTGTTTTGTTTTGTTTTTTTGAGTGAGCTATGGAAAGGCTCTGGGTAGATGTAGGTTAGATCAAAAGGGACTCCAAGCATCAGAACCTCCCCGGACATGTACAGCCCTTCATCTGCACCACACAGACTCTGACTGTGGTCCTGTCTCACTTAGAGATTAGAAAAGGCAGAGACGCGGCTGTGCTTACCTCCTTCACACACATGGAGCGCCCAGGAAGCACCGTTGAAGGAATTGATTGGTTGCTTTCTCATCAGCAACAATTCCTGTCCAGCTGTGTAGGAAATTTTGGTGATGCCAAAGTCGTATAAAAGACAGGACGTGTAAAACGATGTCATTTCTTGGTCTCTTCTGTAATAGCAAGAAGATTTTTGGTTCTTTCTTTATGTTATTTATTTTAGTTTTTAATCCTCAGCTTATATTTGCATGACTTATTCTAAAGCCCCTCTCAGAAACTTCTATCAAGAGGAACAGGTTGTTAGGGAGTGTAGTCCTCTTATTCACAGACGAATGGTGGCGATTTCACTGTTTCTTACAGACAAACGTTCATGCCTCTAAGTTGCATTAGATTGCATCTTCTGAAATTTTGTTCCTCTAGAACAAGAATAGTCGAATACTAATATTATATGATTTAACTTAATATGCTATTTTTTAAAAAAATCCTATTCAAGTGGTTAAAAAACAGTGGGCCAATATTCAAGATATCTTGACAGAAGGAACTTCTGTGATCAGAGGCGATATTCCCAGTTGATACTAGGTTTTGCATTTCTTACTTGAACACATTAATTTGAAATTCAATGAAATTGAATTGTCTACAGTTCTCTTATTCAGCCTAGCGCTTCACAACTTTCCAGACGTGAGAAAGGAAGAAATTAATGAGGCAGTGATTGTCACTGTCACCAGAGTCTTGTTTTTCTCACGTTATCTCTTATGCTTTGTAATAATGATGCTTTTCATATATGTAGCACTTTCTCTGAAATGCACGGATCACTTTTCTGATAGAATCTGATTAATCCTTTAATTTTGGTGCACATTACACTGGGTGGAATAGTACTGAAAATGAAAATCTTAGAACAGATGTCTTGCCTTGAATATCATACCTATTTTATCCCACTCTTTAATCTCATTTTGCAGGAAAGGTAGCAGTTTAATTTTATGTGGTGCAGACTAAAGGGTCTTACAATTTTTGTGTAAATCATTTAATCTCCATGAACTAATTTATAAAGCTTTTATCTTACTTTTTTTAAACTTTTTATTTGATATTTTTTTAACATCTTTACTGGAGTATAATTGCTTTACAATGGCGTGTTAGTTTCTGCTGTATAACAAAGTGAATCAGCTGTACATATACGTATATCCCCATATCTCCTCCCTCTTGCATCTCCCTCCCACCCTCCCTATCCCACCCCTCTAGGTGGTCACAGAGCACCGAGCTGATCTCTTTGTGCTATGCGGCTGCTAGTCATCTTCCTTTTTTATACAATTTATTATATTGATGATATGCAAAGCATTTTCTCAGGCCTCTTCAATTTCCTCAGAGTAAATACATTGTTATATATGAGTCAAGAAAACTTCCAGTTGACTGATTTTCACTAGCTCTCTATAACAGTATAAAAATGCTATTCAGTTATCTGTGAAATACAAAATTACATTATCTGTGTATTTTCCTCAAATCCTAATTGGAAAGAATTTATATATATATATATATATATATATATATATATATATATATATATATATATATATTCCATGAAGTAAAGCAAAAAGAAAAAAAAGTCTTACTCATTTAGTTTACCAATGTAGTGAATATGAAAATATAATCTAACTATTAATGGTTAAATTATCAAAGGAAGAAAACAAAAACAGCGAAGTGTTCACTTTCAGAAGATGATTACATTGGGAAACATTTTCATTTGACTATGAGGGGCGCCATTCAAATTGTAAAAACAAAATAATTTCCTATAAATAATGAATCAGAAAATTCACTTTCGGTTCAGCACAGGGAATGCATGTGGGTTAATGTGACTCAATTCTTTGAAGTTCACATTACGATTCTTCAAAATTATGTGAAATGATACAGTTAACTAAAGTTTTGTGTTTGTAAAGACTACTGAAGTCGTTTCCAGATTAGCTAATAAGAGTGACATCTTTATATAATGCTGACCCTGGCCTGTCCAAGGTTCTCAGCACTTTACACCCACTAATTCCCATGATGTTCCCCAACAGTGTTATGAGGGAGACACTGTTATTACCCCACGTGCAAAAGAGGGAACTGTGGCAAAGTTTGTAAGGTACCTAGTGTAGGTTTACACACTTGGTAAGTCATAGAACTTGGATTTAGTCTGGTCGATCAATATGGTAGCCACTCACCCCATGTGGCTGTGGAGCGCTAGAAATGTAGCTAGTCCAAACTGAGATGTGCTGAAAGGTTAAGAGACACCTAGATTTCAAAATTTGGTGTAAGAAAAAGGATGTGAAATATCTCAATCATGTTTATATTGATTAGCTATGGGAATGATAACAGTTTGAATATACTAGGGTAAATGTTATTAAAACCAATATTATCTTTTTATTATTTTTTTGTAACGTGGCTGCTAGAAAATTCAAAACTAC
Source organism: Lagenorhynchus albirostris (assembly GCF_949774975.1). Taxonomy (NCBI): domain Eukaryota; kingdom Metazoa; phylum Chordata; class Mammalia; order Artiodactyla; family Delphinidae; genus Lagenorhynchus; species Lagenorhynchus albirostris. Next base: position 27,112,238 of record NC_083115.1, on the reverse strand, counting down.
GTATATGGCTGCATTTGTCTCTGTTGAGGAGCGAGGATGTGCACTCTGGTCTGGCTTTAGAGACCCGACCCTTAAAACGAAGCAGCTCCTGTCAGGAGTGGACTGAGTCTGCAATTCCAAAGCTCCAGTGGGATCGGCTGGGGCTCTCCTCTCCTGGTCCTTCCATGTTATCAGCTGCATCTTTGCTTTGGCAGGGCACGGTGCTGCTTGTCTTTTTATTGCTGTTGCTTCATACTGATTTATATGAAAACTATTTTATAACCCCCATGACGCTGGACTGTTAATCAGCACATGGCTAGGATTCTGTTTCATTTTTTAAAATTTGTGTGAGATTTGTTGTTGCTGTTGTCATTTCTTCGATTTTTCACCCAAACCATTCTACATGGTCTTCATAGCTTACCTAGCCAACTGTCTTTTCTGGATTTGTAACTGGATTTAAGTAACTATATTTATATTTCAATTTTAGTGTAAAAAATAGAATCGTCTGGTTGAGTCTGAATACGAAACATATATGCTCTCAGCGCTTGCCTTTCACAACGTTACACGCTTTGGAATCAGGTTCTGTGCCTGATTTTGCCACTTGTAAGTGGTGTGAGCTCTGTCAACTCACTTACCCTAGGTCTCAGGTATCTCCTGGCAGAAGGGAAAATGACAGTGTCTGTGTCTTTAGATTTTAATGGACCTTTCATGGAATAATATAAGTGGGGTTCTCATCAGATATCTTGGCACATATATGCTCAAAATGGTAGCTATTATAATTTAGTCTTTATTTTCATTTCCCTATGTTGTATCATGTGTCAAAGGCATCTTTAAAGAGGGTATATTGATTGATGATTTATATCTTAAATGTATCCCCTTGTTTCCTAGTATCAATACTTGCAGCATTTGTGCAAGTCTTTCTTGACTCAATTCTGTACCCAAACACTTTGTTGCAGCTCTGCATTCACCTGTCAGCACTTACCCTAGGAGAAAGTCTTTGCAGCATCGTTGGCTCAAAGGAGTTTGTTGGAAGATATTACTGCAACAAGAGAAATAAACTACCCCCAATTTTTGTGGTTTTACAACCTGCTCTTGGGGGTATGGAGACTACTGTCCTCTCCCTAATTCAGCTGTTTATTGATTAAATATTTATATCCTTAATATTCAAAGCAACACATTTCTATCATTAAGAATATGATCCCACAGCACAGAAAGGCAAGTATTTCCATGCTGCCAACAGATATTCTCAAATATATTTTAGGTTTGACTTAATAAGCATGTAGTATTTATTGAATATTTATTATCCAGTCAAATTGAAAGCCTTCTGAAGATAATAAACATGATTTTTAGATGATTATCGTCCAATCAACCATTAAGTAAACATCCACTGAAAGCATATAGGTCAGTGCCTGTTCTGGCCAGAAGACCTCCATGGACCCTGGCCTCATGGAGCCAACAGTGTAAGGAGAAGTAAGGGCATCATATAAATTTTTCGATGAAAAAGCACTACCAAGGATGGGTGCAGTGTGCAGTGCTAATGAATCCCACGTGCATCTAACCTAAGGGAGGTTGGGGGAATGCAAAGAATTCCATTAGAAACAGGACATTAAAATTGAATCCTGGGGGTGAGGACTCACTGAACAGGCAAAAAGCAGAGAGGATGATTTACAAATTAAGCAGCACAGAGGAAGGCCTTACATTGGGAAGGGGGTTGAAGTATCTCCTTTGTATTTGGAAACCAGTGCCAAATTAGCATCCACTATTCTGTTTAAGAATGCTCTATTATACGTGTGGTTTCCTTACCTTCTAAAAAGACCAAAGCAAAACTAACTAATGATATAAAAAAATCATTAAGATTTGGGCCTCAACTCTCAGGTGTAAATTTTAGGAAGTTGTCAGAGTGTGTCCATTACTGGTCAGTTTCTTCTTCCCCAATGGGCTGAACATAAAAGCACAAGATGAATTTTTTAAAGTTAATTTTTTTAATGTTTTGATCCGTCATTTACTGCTGTTATTTTCCTAGAATATATGAGTTTTTTTGTTTTTTGTTTTTTTGTTTTCTTAACCAACTTGTAGAGTTGTTAGTAGGGAATGAAAACACAGCTATGTGGTGACTAAAAGCAAAAACTTCAGCTCGACCTTTGCCAACCTCACATTAATTAACAAGTCTAAAAAGTCTAAAAGCCATGCCTGGGACAAAACAAATTACTTATAGAAGGACATATTCATTTGTTTATGTGATAGGGTTTTGGAAGGATAATGTATTTTTATATTTACAAATATAATATTTACTTGTAATACTTATTTGGATGCAACTACGTTGTATGAAATATTCTTTAAGAAGCAGCTACGTTGTATGAAATATTCTTTAAGAAATATCCAGAAAAAATAATAATCATTTGGCTCTAAAGTTTAATAAATTAAAGTGATGATGCAGGATAGCAAGGAAACTATGATAGTATTAAATGTAGCATTTAATTAGAGATATATGAAAGTGCTAAAATAAGCTATGGATAAGTAATTCTTTATACATACAGTATGCTCAGGTTGCAGGTAATATTTGGAGATTGAAATTAGACTCCCTACTGCTCAAATGTTGGGTGTTTGATAGGAGATTTTTGAAGCAACTGTTCTATCCCATGGTTCTAAACTGAAAACTCCTGATATGGGTATATAATAGAATTAACATTTGATTGACCTTTTTACTGCCCTTCCTCAAGAGTTTTTTTTTTTTCTCTAATTTTTAAAAACTGCATTTTTACTTCAAAAGAATAATGTCTATGAATTCAGATTCTAGCAATCCATATACTTGTCATGAATGGATCCGACAGTTGTTCCGGAATTAATAGCTATAACTACTTTTATTAGTAATTAGACCCATCTGTTTCGTTCTCAGTTTGATTTGGCAGCCGTTGTGGTAGGGTTCTAAAGCATGTATTCGTCGTTGCCAGACTGCAAAGTAAAGCTTCCTAAGAGATGACTAAGTGAGAAGGATGTCCCTCGATTACATAAACAAGATTTTGCTGGTCACTCATAGCCTTGAATAATGATTTCTCTTCCCGACCCAAATGATTTCAACTCAGTCATTTGAAAACACAGTTCAAGAATATTTGACTCAAATTTATTTGAGAGCTACGGAGAGAAACCTTTTAGATCCTGAGAGCACTGTCACTTGAATATATGACTCTTGGCCTGGAGACTAGGAGAGATGATCCTGAGATTCTAAAATCTATTTATGTTTTAATGCTTTCTCCCATCAGGTGATCTTTTTGAGTGGTCACGTCCAAGAGAGAGTTTGTTTTAAAACCAGTGTGCTCTAAATGGTTGTAACCACTTAGCTGATGAACGTGAGTTTGATTGCTGCCTGGGTTCTGGCTAATTTCAAGGTGAGAGCATCCTCTATCATGATAAGTATTCAGGAACATCTTAAGTTGTATTACTGTTTAGAACGCAAGTACAAGCTTCAGGCAAATTACATCAGCCTAATTTTTCAGATCATGTATTTGCGTTTTTTTCTTTGGTTCCTCAGAACCTACAGGCAAAAGGGCTGTAATCCAGGAGATGCTCACTGAATGTTTGTCTCAGGATGGGGAGAAAGTTGGAGGCACACATCAGTAAAGGAATTTGCACACTCTCCCTTCTGCAGTGCCAATAAGCAGCACATTTCCACAATCAACTCTCACAGCAAATGCTGTTTCATCATCATTCTTAACACAGCCATCCAAAGCCGCTGCTGAGAGACTGGTGTTGGCAATGGAAATAATTTGTTTCCCACCCTCTCCAGTGCCCTGCTGTCTGGATTGTGGAGGTGGATTCCTCAGCTGTCCGTCACCCAGGAAACTTAAAGCGAGCATGCTAATAACGATCTTTAGCCCACATTAGTATTGTAATTACAAGATTCAACCAGATGTACTGTCTGTGGATGATAGTAATGAGATACAGAATGGATTCGCATTCCGCTATTTGGAAAATATGTCCTAGTGAATGCCAACGGATGGATTTATTAAATTAGAAAAGGCATTAGAAAGAGAACTTACACATTTCCCCTTATGGAGATCTTTAGGAATATACTACTCCTCTTAATATTATTAATAATACAATTATTGATAATATCATCGATAATATAATTATCAATAATATAATATATAATTATATTAAATGTAATTATATAATTAACTAAATATAATATATAAATAATAATATTAAGAGGAATAGTATGTTCTTAAATAATAATATAATGAAAGACATAGTGCTAATATTTTAAATTATTTTTGATTTTTTGATTTACAAGGCTATACATATTTTTATCTCATTTAACAAATTAGTAAACATACATATACATATATACTATGTGCAAATATATGTATATAAGTTAATACTTACCCTAGGATTATTAATGTCACGGTCTACTATTGCCATAAAAATGCTGAATGACAATCGATTCCAAAACCCGATGCCACAAAACATCAAGCATTTGTGTACTAGGTATGCAGTTGTGATTGTCTGTGGTGGTTGATTCGGGCTGGGCTTGGCTCAGCATGGCCCTAGGGCCAGCTTTCAGCTCAAGTATATGCCCTGGGTCTTTTATTTTTATGAGAATTGTAGGCTACCCAGAGCACATTTTTATCACAGTGATGGGAGAAGCTCAGCACCTGGGTTTGGAACTGGCACCAGTACCATATGCCCTTAAAAACTAGTAAGGCTGGTCACCTGGCCACGCCCAAGATCAGCGTGGCTGGGAAACACTGGAAATACCACCTTTTGTGGAAGGAGCTGTGAAGGCACATGGTGAAGGGCAAGGATACAGGGAGGAATGAAAAAATGGAGACAATAATGCCATCTACCATAATCACAGACTAAAATTTCCTGAGGACTTGTTTGTATTTTCCATTAATTTGTTATGAAAGTGTATTGCTTCTGGGATGAAGGGAATCTGAGATATATCATTATTTTCATGGTTCAGGATATGTCTATTTTGAGATGATGAGGTAGGTGAGATGACATTTGAAGTTGTTTTTTGTAATATGGTGCCTTTTAAAAAACAAAGCATTCCATAGAACTGAATAAATAGATAACAGCACAGGAGCCCATGCCATGACTTTCTTCTTGCTCCTTCAGAACACATGGAGGGTATGATAGATGGTCTTTTAGGCACAGCCATCTTATTATTTTTTATCGTGCTTTCTTCTTTCCCCGGTTCCCCTGGGTCAAGAATTTAAGGTAATCACATATGGCTACAGTTTAGTGATTAAGTGGGTGGTTTTCAAATGACATTCATTGCTCATTGAATGGGTTTATCCAAATGCATTCTACAATAACCATGAAGGAAGGGTGGCCCATGTGAAAAGGTTCTTTTTTTTTTTTGTATGACTTGAGAATGATTGTAATGACCATTTCTAGCTGAATATAGAAACTTAATTCATTTATATTTTAAAATTATTTTTACCTTCAAAATTTCCCTGTTTCTTAATATGACAGTAGCCTGGTGCTGGGAAAAGAGCTCCAGAGGAAAGAAGTACATTCAATTTAATCAGAATTTATGGCCTGTCTGAGGGTGTGGTGTGAGGTGGACCTTCTATGCCATAGACCTTTGCTGACCTGTCCAAGAAAACCAAACTGAAAAAAATGATAGAATCGGGCTCCACATCTAGGGTGACCTGTGCCACCTTCCTATGATCTGCCCACCCTTAACACATTCATGTGACTTTGTTCGGGCTGGTGAACATCATGGGATCCTATATGGACCCTCAATCAAATGGTATGTTTGGGATTCACCAGGATCGTTGGTAGCTGTTCAGTGTGTGACTGGCTCCATCACAAGAAATTGAATCATCACTTTCTAGAAACTTCTCAACTTAGGTTACCTGAAGTTTCTGTTGTGTACATTTTAAAATGAGAAATTATATGTCCATAAATGTTGCTAAAAGTCCAAGCTGGTTTCTATTGGCTGGTTTCATCAGGAAAACTCAGATAATTCTTTTGTTTAACATTCAGTTAGCGTGAAAAAGAAAGGTGCTTAGTGATTAAAAGATAGTCTATCGGAGATTCACTTTTACCTATCTGTGGCCCACTGGTCATCTCGTCGTAGTCACCCAAATGGTGACATTCATCATAATTTACGTTACAACATCTATGTTTCATCAAGAGAGCTTGAATTCTTGGGTTCTCCCTGTCCCGGGACTACATTTCATTTTGAAGGCACTCTCCTTGAATCATCCTATATTCATCAATGGAATATGACAAGATTTGAAATTTGAACACAGTAAAGTGTGATTCTTTATTCAGTTCTATTATTTACATGCAAATTATTTTGTTTTAAAATAATGTGTCTTTTTAAAGATCCTTCACAAGCATTAGCAATGTAATGCACACAGTACTTCCTGGGTCTGGACTAAGTACCTTCATTTCTATTTCAAATCTAGGGCAAGTCAGAGTGAGAAAGGTTAAATGATATATATGATCCAGGGGTGACAATCAAGAATGCTGGCAGATGTCTAAACTCAGATTCTCAACTCACTAGGCATCCTGGCTGTATTAGGCAAGGTCTTAGTCACCTAAAGATCAAGAAATGATTTATCACAGTAGATCACAGTACGAATGAGACCACACATTGGCAAAGTGCTTCATAATTTTCAAAGGACGTTTACCTGTTATAAAAAGGAAAGCAGATTACATATAATTTAGAGGATATGCTAAATATATAAATGAGAGAGAGAAGGAGGGAATGCAAAACACACATATATTCTTGAACCACAATTTTAGAACTAGAAGGATCTCAGAAATTATCTCACTATTCAAATGAGTGAAGTAACATTCAGGAAAAAATAAGCATCAGAGCAAAATCATGTCTATACCTAAATTATATTCCAGTTTAATAAATTATCAGTTTGATAGTTGGTTACTTTAAACAGTCTTCCAATGTGAGCACCTTTGTTACAAAGCTTGTTTCCTCCTTAATCCTACATTTTCCCCGGATGCAAAGTTACTTTGTGTGTGTTTATCAGAAAGCAGAAATCTATCTCTTTTAATTGTTAATGGTGGTATTTTAAGTGGCTTATTTTTTAGAGAGGCACATCTGGCGAAAGATTGTTTACACAGTGTATTTGATCCCGAGGTGGCTTCTGTATTTGTCAAAGGTATCAGATATATTACTATTTCCTAGGAACAGACTATGGCATGAAAACATTAAAAAAATGCTAAAACTATATTTTTGAAAGTTCCCATGTATTTCACAAAGCACTGACATCGATATAATATATGCACACATTATTGGCTCTGTATTTTGATCAACAAAAATTCTTTGTAATATTGTCCGTCTGTCCCTCCCCCGCATCTTTCCTCCTTTCCTCCTTCGTCCCTTTCTTCAAAAGCCTAACTTTCTAACTTCCTCCCTCCCGTTCTTGCCTCCCTCTTTCTCTATCTCCCTCCCACACTGCTTTGCATCTTTTTTTTCTGCTGGTAATGTAAAGTAAGTCAGGAATTCCTTCTTACATTAAATTAAAAAATCACATTTACACTGAAAACAGTCTGGGATTGGCAGTTTATCCAGTAATTGCACAAAAGATGAATGATATGCCTTCTTAAAATACTTTAATCAAAATGGTTGATTTTGTTATCTATTTTTAATCTCGGACTCTCCCACCCTTCGACCTTCTTACCTTCTTCAGTTATTAACTGCTTCTGTTATGTTAGTTTTCTAGCGTCCGTGATGACATTCACATTCCAAGAACCATAGAAGATGTATTTTAACTCATCCAGTTAAATATGGTCTAAGTTAAATGGAAATTAACTTATTATTTACTTCTACTCACAATACAGGTGTTTTTAATTCTGAATTGTAAAGGAAATATTTTTTCAGCATTCTAGGAATAAGGTTTACTGTAGAATAAATAAGTAACCATGAAATAAAACACATCTCCTATTCCTATTTTATTGGTGTTTATGAGATGTAGCTTTCCAATATGTGATCACAGTTGAATTTCTGGCTCAAGATGCATTGCCTTGGACATAGGAAGTGTTCAGTAAAGACTTGAGTTGTGTGAGTGGCTGTGCTTTGTGGAGGTTAGTGTGGCCAGCTACTTGCCCAAGCAGTTTACACAGTGCTCTCCTGTTATCCTTACAACTAGCCTACAGCACAGATACGATGATGGCAGCTCTCCTATGAGGAGACTTTGCTCCAAGACAGAACACTGACTGGCGAAACAGAGGACTCAAAACACCTGATAATATTCTATGATAAAAAACTATGTCAGTATTTCAAAAGGTTCCTAGAATACGCATCAGCAGAAAAATCAGAAACGAGCCTAACTTCATTCCACTAATTTTTTAAATTTAATTTTTATTTTATATTGGGGTATAGTTGATTGTGTTAGTTTCAGGTGTACAGCAAAGTGGTTCAGTTATACACATACATATATCCATTATTTTTCAGATTCTTTTCCCACATAGGTTATTGCAGAATGTTGAGTAGAGTTCCCTGTGCTATACAGTAGGTCCTTGTTGATTAACTATTTTATATATAGTAGTGAGTATATTTTAATCCCAACACTAATTTTTTTTTTGTTTTTATTTTGAATTAAATTGGATGGCAGTCAGGAGACATAGAACTTTTCAGTAATTAGGATCTATAAAGGAACCAATTGAAAAATATATTGTAAATAAAACCACTGAGATTGAGTGAGTCTAACTTGTTCCAGATAAAGTTCTGGTCTAGTGAGATTCAGAATCAAATTTCACCCCAGGGCTGCCTGGCCCCTAAACCTACTTTCCTTCTGTCATGCAACATCCCTTCATAGAAGAGAGACAAGAGCTAATATATATTGAATATTAATAACATGTTGATTAAATTATTAGTGGTCAATAGTAAATCCAACCTAGTTTATATTTCAAAGGTCTTTTCCATGAATTCTCCATTGTATCGTAAGGGGATAAATTCCATTAATGCTTTTCTAGGGAATTAGTTTTGAGTAAGCCATAAGCTATAATTTTGGATTCAAAAGTTTGAAATTTATCATTACCTTGAAAGTGGCCAGGGTCACGTTAATGTACATGAATAATTAGCTAACATTAGTGAATAGTCTATGTTATAGTAGAAAATCATTACACACATGATCTTTAAATGAGACTGAGAAAACACACCTTTCTATAATATATGACTTTTACATGCATATGAGATCACAATCATTCTTTATTGAATTGGAACCAGCATAGGAGAAAGCAAAATGATATCTGGTGGCTCTAGAGCTGGCTCTAAAAACATAAGGATTCTGAAAACGGAATTTATTGCATAAGCCCACATTAAGATCACTTGATACTTCCTCTCTCCGCTAGTTGATGTCACGCAATTTGCAAACACATGGATCTTATTTTTGTACCTTGAGGGACGTATTATATGTTTCAAGAACTAAGTATAGTGAAAGTTTCAGCCTCCGTATGAAATCACAGATTTTCATATATCTGGAAGCAAGGACAAATATAACAATAGAAGTTTATTCAAACATTAAGTTTTATCTTTGCAAGAGAATATCAAAAATAAGGAGATAATCCTTTCACAGTAGAATAAGGCCTTTCAGAGTTATCAGAAGCAGGGAAGTCTATGCTTAGAAACATAAATATAGACATTATGAATTAAGTATGAGAAAAACTATTGAGTATCACATAATATCACTTATATGTGGAATCTAAAAAAATGATGCAAGTGAACTTATTTACAAAACAGAAATAGACTCACAGACAAATTTATGGTTACCAAAAGGGAAAGGTGGGGCAGGGATAAATTGGGAATTTGGGATTAACAGATACACATTACTATATATAAAAGTAGATAGACAACAAGGACCTATTGTGTAGCACAGGGAACTGTATTCAATACCTTGTAATAATCTATAATGGAAAAGAATCTGAGAAAGGTGATTGCTATATACCTGAATCAATGTAAATCAACTATACTTCAATTTAAAAAAGAAAAAAATTAATACAAAAAAAAGAGAAAAACTATTGTGAATGCTTTTAAACTAATTGTGATTTGAAGATTATAAAAGTCATATATTATAGAAAGGCTCAGTCTCATTTAAAAATCCTGTGTGTAAGGATTTTCTACTATAAAATGGGCTGTTTACTAATTTGAAGATTATAATCTCTCCAATTGCTTGGAAGTTCACCATGTAGCTCTGTCTTCATAAATAATGTCTTGTTTTTATTGTTTTACTTTTGCTGTGTGTTTTCTTTTGGGGAGATGGCAAATATGGAAACGTGAATCCCTCCGGCTAACTTACCTCTGGGGATGTTCCTCGCCACTCTTGCACACATGTAACACAATCGTGCATGCATTTTGGCGGTTCCTAGTTAGATGTCTGGTGGGAGGGCAAGGGCGAGAGGGTGGCTTGAAGTCCTGGCTGCAGCAGGGCAAGGGGAAGGAGATGAGAGAGCACTCCCTCGAGCCATCTGGACACTGGTGCTGAAAAAGCATCTTATATTTCAGCCTAGGGGTCTGCATGGGTTCCTTTGTGCTACTACCCTTCGGTCCTGAGATTCCTCTAGCTCTTCTCCACGCTGTGTGCAGACTGATGGAGTTCCCTAGTGTCAGTGAGCTCACGCTGGGCGTGGACCTCCGTGCATCCCTGCACTTTGCAAACACGATTGTCCGTGATATGTCCAGACCGTGGAAACCAACTGCCAAGCCCTGCTTCACTTGCAGACTCAGTAAATGTGGAAGGAAGAGATGAGAAAATAAAACAAAAATATAGAAATTACCTTGAGTAGTTGTAGGAATACTGTCTTGCAATAGCCCACATAGTAAGATCACAAAACATACTGGTCTTGCCAAGTCTAGATAAACCAAACAAATCATTCTATCCTGTATCCTAGAAAAGAGTAACTCCATTATTCTCCTATTTTATTCCCAGATTTTTAAACATTTTCTTCCTATTTTTTTTTCCTTTTTTCTCCTTCTGTTTTTGGCTCACATAATTTCTGTATTTTTCCTACAACTAGTGCCAAATGGTGAGGTGTGTAGGCTAACTTGTGTCTAAGAACATCACCGCCTCATTAGACAGTCTATGAACCTCGGGGCAGAGTGAGCTGGGTTTCAAAATCCTGAATGTGGCAAAGCACGGATCCAGCCCCTCCCCTCCAGGGACGTTTGAGATAAGAAGTGAATTAGTAAAAAAAAAGATTTCTTTCTAGCCTAGTAATTGCATTCTCTCAGAATTGCATTAAGGACTCCTTTCCATTAAAAAAGAAAATACCAAATGAAAAAGTCATCAGATGCTCTGAGGTCCGTTCAGGGCTGCCTGGCTGAGATAGGACCCAGGAAAAGGTGTGTGTTTCATCCGCATCCGCCGGCTTCCGGGTTCTGGCAGAGGCAGCCGTCTAAGGCTCTCCCTCCTCTGCTTCCATCCCCTTAGTCCGTGTGACTTCATACTTTATTTTGAAATTGAAGATGACTTGGAAAAGCTGCCAAATAGTATCTCAGTCCCGAGGTGGTTACGGTCAGGTGTAGCGGAGAGATGAACAGAACTGGACAAAAGGCACAGACCACCCGGGACAGGACATTTACATATTTAAGGGAAGAGCGATGAAATCTGCACGCGCATTTTTTTCTCATGGGTTTATAATTACAGATTTTTTTTTGCTTCATTCCTTTTGCTTTTTATTTAAGGGTCTGTCAGATGGTGAACTTGAGACATCAGAGACATAAAACTGAACTCGAACAGTTTTGCTTCTCATTAACTAAGGAAAGGAGGCTGATTAAAAACCAAAAAGAAAAAAAAATTAAAAGACTGTTTTTGTTTTTTTTTTGTGGTACACGGGCCTCTCACTGTTGTGGCCTCTCCCGTTGCAGAGCACAGGCTCCGGACGCGCAGGCTCAGCGGCCATGGCTCACGGGCCCAGCCGCTCCGCGGCATGTGGGATCTTCCCGGACCGGGGCACGAACCCGTGTCCCCTGCATCGGCAGGCGGACTCTCAACCACTGAGCCACCAGGGAAGCCCTAAAAGACTGTTTTGAGAGCAGTTTTAGGTTTACAACTAAACAGAGAAAAAGTAGAGAGATTTCCCTTCTACCTCCTGCCTCCACACATGCAAAGGAGGCTGATTTTTAAGTCCGAATCAAGAGGTTTCAGATGGTGTGGTATCTATTTGACTGGTTCAAAATGTGGACTCTGAACGTTAGTGCTGAGAACTACTGTTGAGGTTTTCCAGCCGACTGCCTGCTCTGCCCCCGGCACGCCCTCCCCTTTGCCCAGCAGTCCTGCCTGTATCCACCTCCCACGGCCCCTCCCACCAGTCCTGGTCTGAGGCCTGACAGAGGTTATTCATGTTGAATTTTCCATTCTGTATTAAAAGTAATTTTATAGCAAACGAAAAGGATATTCTTAATTTCTGCCATCCAAATCCACTGTTATTTCACCTATTTTTTTCCAAAACTTTTTTTATAGTAGAGAAAAATTAGAAACACTAATGGAGTGTGTGCATGTGTGCGTGCGTGTGTGTGTGTTTAAGAGCGTGTGTCCCATTTTTATAACTGGATGTATAATTTTTTTACCAATCCAAGTTTGTTGACTATTTGGGTGGTTTTCTACAGGGATTAAGTATATGTAATGCTGGAAAGAACATCTTTGTCCAAGTCTCTTTTTGCGTATTGTCACATTTTTTTGACTTGTAGATATTCCTAGAAATAGAATTTCCAGGTTAAAATGTACAGACACTGGATGGATAATGCCAAATTCTTCAAGAAATGTTATACTGCTTTATTCACCCCAAAGCAGTGAAAATAAAGTCCTGTTTCCTGATAGCTGTGTGAGTGCTCAGAAATTATCTTTCAAAGAAATTATATAATCTAGCAGGCATAACATTATACCTCATTGTTTTCATGTGTATTTTTTATAAATTAAGTTGAATATCTTTCATAGACTTATTAACCGATTTATCATTCCTTTTATGAATTGTTCAGTTACACCGTTTTTATCACTTGCCATTTTATGAATGCAATTTTTATCTTCTTTATGTATGTATCGATTTGTCTAGACCCCATGGGGATGCCCTCCCGCCTGACCCCTGTCCTCAGCAGCCTGCCTTGTTGCCTCTCCTTGGGGAACCGCCTGGAAACCAGAGGAGGGAGGTGACAGGAGAGGGTGTGGAGTTGCGGAAACAGGGGCAGAAGGGAGGAGGGTGGATTTGGGAGCAGAGCAAGAATCTCCAGCACAAAGGCCTCCTGGGTCTCCTTGTCTGAGTATCACCTCCATCTAGGCGCTGTATTTATGGTATTTGAGATTGACAGAGCTTATGTATAATTTTAGGCAGCCAGAATGATTAATATTTTTCCGCCCAGCTTCTAGTTTTGAAGTTTCACTAATGAGGTCTTTATCAGCAGGGTACTGCATAAATATTAACATATATAAGTTTCTAGTACTTTAAAATAATGGATTGTTTCTGGAAATCATTTTGGTGTATGCGATAATGGGTATATTTTTTTCTCCAAAAACTTTTGCCAGGCTTTAGACTCATTTTTTATTCAAAATCCACTTCCACACGCATACTCTGTTGTCCACTTGAGTCCCTCCACCCTGTACCTGCCTCCCTGACGGTACTAAATCGTCTGTTAAAATACCAGCCCTAAGCTGTTTTCAGTTTTGTTGTTTTTAATACAAGGTCTCTCTTGTCTTTTACACAAAGTCTCTCATGTCTTTTACAAAATTCCTGCTTTCAAAATTAGAAAAAAAAATTAGTTATTAAAAACATACTTTGAGATTTTGATGGGAATGACTGAATTCATAGATTCGTTTGGGAAAATCGTCATCTGGGAAAATGTCTGCATCTTCATTTACTCAGACCTTCCATTCACCCCGGGATGATTTGCTACATGTTTCAGATATGGTTTTCTTCAGAGCAATAAGTAAATGTTTTTACAAGTTTTTCACTTGGTAATTTATAATTTTTGTTATATGAAGGGGAATTTTTACATTTTTGATGATTATTCTTGATGTTTCTGAAATCTGTTTATTTTATACATTTATTTTGTACCTCTCACACTTTAAGGACATCTTTTTATAGTTAGTGATTTTCAAAGGAAGCAGTCCTGTTATCTGCAAATAATGTCATGATATCTATAGGTTCTTTTATAATCTTTCAGTCTGTTTGTCTCTCTCAGTGCACTGGAATGGTACTTATATTTTGGCTTTGAAGTGACACTTTGATTCCCTATTCTAGACAGAACTCAGTTCTGTAGATACATTTACTGTGTCTGGCTTTATGGAAGGTGTACCCTTGGCTGGTTCATAGTCAAGTGTAGTACAGTTATTTTAAGAAATAACTTTCAAACTACAGCCACCATAGCAAATGGCATTTATGTGAGGCGATGGATGTTCTCACTAACCTAATTGTGGTAATAATCTCCAAATATATACGTGTATCAAATCGTCACCTTGGACACCTTAAGCTTACGCAGTGTTATATTTCGATTATAACATTATCTCAATATAATGATCTCAAGAAAGCTGGAAAGATAGTCTTAAACTAAGTTAAAGCTTAACATGCCTGATAAGGAAAAGATGGAACTTCATCTCCTTCATGAAGTTCTGTCCTAATTGTGTGGATTTCAGTAAGTCGCCTGTCCTGAGCTTCACTTTCCACTGGCTTCGCTCATTCCATCTTCTGACCACTCCAGTGGCCTATGGATTCAGCCCTAGTCCCAGCCTCACTCCACGCCAGTGTCCGTGGACAGAGGGTTGTTTCCAACAAAGTAATCTGAGTCTGTTACTTCTCTCTTTAGATTTGCCTGGCAACCCTGCCCTTGGCTTAGACGATAAGATGTAGAATACTTAGGAAAGCATCACAAAATCCTTGTGTTGGGTGGTGGGACCTCTCTAACCTGCCCCCAACCAGCCACATTCTTAGACCTCACATTTCCGTAGCCTTCTAGACACCTGACCACCCGGATTGTAACAAAAAAAAAAAAAAAGTGGGAATTCCCTGGTGGCACAGTGGTTAAGAATCCACCTGCCAATTCAGGGGACATGGGTTCGAGCCCTGGTCCGGGAAGATCCCACATGCCGCAGAGCAACTAAGCCCGTGTGCCACAACCACTGAGCCTGCGCTCTAGAGCCCGCGAACCACAACTACTGAGCCCGCACACCACAACTACTGAAGCCCGCGCGCCTAGAGCCCGTGCTCCGCAACGAGAAGCCACTGCAGTGAGAAGCCCGCGCACTGCAACGAAGAGTAGCCCCCGCTCGCCGCAACTAGAGAAAGCCCGCGTGCAGCAACGAAGACCCAGCGCAGCCAAAAATAAATAAATAAATATAAAATAAATAAAAATGCACTGGACAAGTTAAACAGGTGAGCAGACTTTGTTCAGGATGACTGCAATAGAAGAGAGAGCTGAACTCAGCTCCCCTGAAACAAAGGAAAAGCTCTGGGGGACCAGGAGTGGGTGGGCCGAGCACGTTGAATAGTTCCTGAGTTTGCAGATGTTTTCCTTGGCTATTAGACTTTCTGTGTTTGCTCATTGGTGCCCATCAAGGTTAAGGACTCCCCTTCCTTAGAGACTGGGAGATAGAGGAGCTGTCATCTCTGATAGCTGCATTTCAAAGGGGCAGCTCCAGGGTCCTAGAGAAAGACCCTCCTGCATGGTAAAATTGGCAAGAGTCTCTTTAAAAAGATTGACATGCAGGGTTGGCCAAAAAGTTAGTTTGGGTTTGTCCAGAACATCTTACGGAAAAACCCAAACGAACTTTTTGGCAGACCCGATACATCTCAAAGAGACAGGGAAAAAATTTGCAATGAGTTTTAAAAGTAAATGCTGTTCAAAAAATCAGGGGAGGGGGCTTCTCTGGTGGCACAATGGTTAAGAATCCACCTGCCAATGCAGGGGACGCGGGTTCGAGTCCTGGTCCAGGAAGATCCCACATGCCGTGGAGCAGCTAAGCCCATGCGCCACAACTACTGAGCCCACGAGCCACAACTACTGAAGCCTATGTGCCTAGAGCCCGTGCTCCGCAACAAGAGAAGCCACTGCAGTGAGAAGCCCGTGCACTGCAACGAAGAGCAGCCCCCACTCGCTGCAACCAGAGAAAGCCCACGCACAGCAACGAAGACCCAACGCAGCCAGAAATAAAAATGAAAAATAAATAAATTTATTTAAAAAAAAAAGAAATCAGGGGAGGAGTGAGGGTAGAGGCCTAGAGTCAGGAGACGTCTGTCTGAAGTTCAGTCTCACCACGGGCACTGGTGAGGCCACCTCGAGCTCCTGCTCTGCTGCCTGTCTGACCCGCCCTCTGCTCAGTCACCCGCTCACCCATCCTCTGAGCCTCGGAGAAAATGAGGCTGTTGCTCTCTCCATACACTGGAACATCCTTATCAAATAAGCACATCTTACCTTTGGAGGCTCAGTGGCTCTCCTGGTGAGTGTTCTCATTTATATACCTGAAGTCTAGCCTTGACTATATATATATATATATGTTGTTGGTTTGTTTTAAGAAAAATTGGAGAGACTTATAAGAAATATCACAGTATCAGGTCGTGATTGCTTTCAAAAGCCTTGCGTATATCCCTTAGTGGCAATATTTTCAGTCTGCCTTAACAGGAGAGCATCTTCTCAGGGTTACGTTTATAGCTCATTTGTGCTTAATTTGAAGAGCGCCCTGCTCGGTGCAGTACTTAGCATGATGTATGAATTGTACCCTGTGTACCTGCAGGCGTGAGTGAGGACCCAGGTAACCGGAAAACACTGGAGGATGCGCTAGGGCACCTCCCTGCCTGGAATTGCTGGTCTCAATTCCACACAGATCATTAGTTTCTCTGTATCATTTAGTCTAGAAATTCTTGTCAGAGAAGGAAATGTGTATGGTTGCTCTCAAACAAACAGAAAATTTAAATATTGCTTAGAAAGCGGAGGTACCAGTAAACCCCGACAGCTGTTCTGTGTGGACTTGATTGAAGGTATCAGGAGGTGAAATGGTGAAGCCATTTGAACATGTGCAAAATGCATCTCCTTATTTTCACATGATATATTTTCCCAGCGGAAAATAGATGCCTCAGTCAGGCCCCCAAACCTGAAGAAATATGAATTAGCAATTGTCGCCTAGTGTGTTGCATTTAATTGTTAGTGACTAGTCATCACTCAGTGCTCAAGGACTTTAAAGGTTAAAGAAGCTGGTGCTGTAAGCACATTGTTTTCTTATGTGCTGCCATATTTCTAAGAGAACAGGGAAAGTTTATATACTATTACCGACATAATATTTTCCATTTGAATGTTTATGTGCCAAGTTATCCAGTGGCCAAAGTACATATCTGTAAGGAATGCACATCCCTTTTTAATCACAGGGTGGCCTATATGGACTTCAGTGTGCTGACAAAGGACATAAAAAACAAGTGGACAGTGAAGGTTGGCTGGAGAGCGCTATTAAAATTCAGCCTGGGGACTGCTTGGTTTCCTTAAACATTGCAGATGCCGCTGGAAGGCCAGGCACTGAGAGATAGGACATCCTGTACTCAAGGGCATTTGGGTAATTGAAGACAGCTTCTTGACGGCACTTCCCAGAATTGTTCCTTGTGGTTCTGAACCATTGATTATAAATTGAGCCTTCCATATAATTACTGAAGACTAGGGGGAAGTTGTGTAAAGAGTGTGGTAAGGGACTCTACTCAACATTCCCTGCGTGGCAGGGCTGGCAACTGTAAGTGTGGTGCCCTGTCTGAGTCGGCGTGCCGACACACGTAGCAACAAGGGCACGGTTAGGAATGGAGAGAAAATTCCAGACAGTGAATGAGGCCAAAGCCAGATAGATTTGACGTCCCGCCATTGAACTCAATGTGCAAAAACTAAACGTATCTGGAAGTAAACTTGAGTGATAACTTTTTTTTGCTAAGTTAATAACCAATTTAACAACAAAACTAGAGAAGTACAGAGATAGACAATTATAGACCAGTCTTAATTATTAACATAGATGGAAAAGTCCTAAAATATTAACAAATGAAGCCCAATAGTATATTTTTTAAATTACATCATAATCACTTGGGGTTCAGTCCAAGATGCAAAGAAAATTCAACATCAGAATCTATTAAGGTATAATCCACATTAATGAAATAAAGACGGAAAACCTCAGAAGGTGCAGACATTTGTTAAAGTTAAACTGAGTGATAATTTTTTTAAAATACGAATTACTTGTTGGAAGTGGGTTAGTATGTTATGGATGTAATTTTAAGAAGTTGAGAGCTCTTGGGGACCATGAGTTTTATTTATGGGGGCGGCACGCAGTTGAGAGGCGTTTGCATGTTTTCTTGCTGTGTTATTTTTCGCATCATACATTTAATATCTAGTTCAGTGCCTGGCTAGTTGTGTTAGTTTCATAAATATCTATGCAAGAGAAAGAAGAAAGAAAAAGAAAAGAAAGGAGAGAAAGAAAGGAAAAGAAAAGAGAGAAAGAGAAAGAAAAAAAAGGAAAGAAGGCAGGAAGGGAGGGAGGGAAAGGAAGGAAGGAAGAAAGGAAGGGAGGGAGGGAGGAGAGGGGATTCTGTTAGGAAATACAGAGGAAGAGATCTCCAGAAAGAAAGATAAAATTAAAACCAGGACCATCGGTTTGGGCTGAGAATGTCACCAATCTCGTGGTGTGATGGTGTTCATGAATAACCTTTAAGGCCCACGGTGTGAAGAACCCTTATGTAAACACACTTGTATAAAGAACAAGAAAGGAACTAAGTTAAGCCGCCTTTGAAAATAAAATAAGTCGACTCTTGCTGAATGCAAGCGTAAAAGAATAATAATAGAAAATAAAGATAGAAGGTGTATCCATTAGGCTTTTCTAGGTCAACATGAAAGAAAATGCCACCAAATTTGGATTAACGTCAAAGGAAATTTTTTAGCCCGAGAAACTACTGAGATGAGGGAAGCTCGGACTCCAGGAATTCCTTGAGCCATTGGCTCCTGGGATGACAGCGGGATTGGCTCCTCTTCCCTTTCTGATCTAACCTCTTTTGTGTCGGTCCCCTTTGTAGATGAGTTCAACCCTTATGTTGGTAATGGGTGTACAGGCCCAGTTCTAGATTCCGTCAGGTTAATTTCTAGCAGAAAAGAGAGACAGTATTTTTCCAGTGGTTCCTACACAAGTTGGCAGATTTGGTTGTTAGTTCTTCCTTGAACCCAACACTATGGGGAGGGAATTTGGTTCAGTCTTTAGTTAGTTCAAGGTGACATGCTTCACTTATAGACAAGGGATGGAGTCCCACCCAAAACACATGAGCTTCGGGAGATGCTGGGGCCAGATCCCATAAAGAACATCGGACTGCATCCCCGGAAGAAGGAAGAAGAAATGCAAAGAGGTAAGACAGTAGACCTCTACACTAAGAGGTGTAAGAGATCTCCATGCAAATGAGGCAGGCTTCCTGAGGGCCGTAGCCAGGGAAGAGGGGGCCATCAGGAACCCGGGCAAGTGCTCACCACTCAGCATCCTTCTTTTCTTCCACCTTTCTTTGCCTGTACATCAAGTGGCCCTTCATCTCTGTGAGATCTATGTGTTTTTTCCTTTCTCTCGTGAGCTCTCTTTTAATCTCTCTCTGCTGTCCTCTCTCCTGCTCTGTGTATCTACATCTCCTTAACTCCAACCACATAAAAGCAGGTGAGCATAGACTTTCTTATTGCCAATTTCTGGTAAATTCACCCGTTGGTGGTGGAGCACGGGGTAAACGTCGCTCTAGGGAAGACGTACCTGTCTTTTGGGAGTACTTCCTCCCCAAAGAATGGTAGTGATGAGTTGTAGAGATGAACCGGAGTGCGTGCATGCGTGTGCATGTGTGGTTAGGAGAGACTGGTCTCCTTCAGGTACTGTGAAGAAGTGATTGCTCATGGTCAATGTCTTGTAGAATTGATTAAATTGAATCCTTTTGGGCTAAAGAATTTACTGACATTTAACTAAACATGTTCATGGGTTGCTTTAGGATGATCACTTAAGATTTTAAAACTTGTTTCAAATTTTATCTAAAAATAAAGTGCCCCATCTTCCCAACTCGATCTTTCAAAGGTAATTGTGTATCACGTGCACAAAGCTGCTGTCTTTCTGTGCAGGATCCGTGTAAGGACAGGGGTCCAGCTGAAGGCTACAGCCCTAACCGGCTTCCCTGGAGCGTTACAATTCATGGAGAACGATGTGCCTCCTATGCATTCTGCTTATGGGCCTGAGGGCATGGTTGTGATCCCAATTTTCCTTTCTGATACTTGAGATGTATGTGGCAATACATTTAAAATCCAATTTAAATCTTTTTTTTTTTTTTTTTTTTTTTTTTTTGCGGTACGCGAGCCTCTCACTGCTGCAGCCCCTCCCATTGCGGAGCACAGGCTCCGGACGCGCAGGCCCAGCGGCCATGGCTCACGGGCGCAGCCGCTCCGCGGCATGTGGGATCTTCCCGGACCGGGGCACGAACCCGCGTCCCCCACATCGGCCGGCGGACTCCCAACCACTGCACCACCAGGGAAGCCCCCCAATTTAAATCTTAAGTCTCTACCTTTAGATTCTGGATGACCTACCATATTGGTCTCAGAAACTGACCTGAACCTCTCACTTGAAATGTACCAGATCACAGCATCTTCTTGCTTTGCTTTCTCTCTCATTCCTACCACTGATATTTGAAGTAGTGCAAAAGAGAACTTTATCTATCATAGGAGTCCTTCTCTTTCTTCCCCAGTCACCTCCAAAGTCCACGCCTTCTGGACTCTCTCCATGATTGAGTGTCACTGCTTGTTTTAAGGTGGTGGCTATGTGCTGAAGATGAGGTCATTGGGTCTGCGGTTCAGGCAGGACTCAGGTATGTGCTGGTGGCCACAGCCCTGACTGTGATGCTAAGTAGGGAAGGCTCGCAGGGGACAGCAATACTGCAGTCATATTCTGGATGGTCCTTCTGGAGGTCAGGTTTTACTTAATGCAGTGATACCACATATCTTTATTTATTGGGCATTACTCTTCCACTTGGGTATTTACTTTGTTATGCCCTATGTTTCAAGTTCAGTGGGGCAACAAGTAAACTGAAAACTGTTGTTAAAATTCAAGCTTAAATCTTCCCAACCTAGGATATTCTTACTAAGTTGAACCATGTGTACTTGCCGTATTGGTTGGTCAAGCAGAGACAAGTATTGACTTTTTTATACAATGTATCTTAATGTTCTCCCACAAAATTCCTGTGGTATTTTTGTTCCTAGAATGATCTGGAGTCTTCCTCAGTATAACTTGACCTCTGACAGGTTATACACTGAAAGAAGGTTGACAGCACTTTCAGGGTATATCTTTAGGGTACGCTTTTCTCTGGCAGAGAAGATCTGATAGCTACTGTTGCATTTTGCTACTTGGCCAGGAATGAAAGATAAAGGAATGCTAAAAGGCATTGTGATATTTAGATTTAGATTTATTTACAGTAAATAAAATAGCAAGGACCCAAATGGTACCTCTTTCCAAATTATATTAAGATTTAAAGAGTGAGCATAATTACTTTTAAAATAATGCTCTATATGAATAATGTTTTTGGCATTACCAGACCATCTTTATCTAAAATTATACAAGACCATCAGTAAATAAATTTTAGAACATTGTCAATTTTGGGACCCAGCTAGTATGCCGGAATTCAGCAGTGCAACACAAACAAGCTATTATTGGATTGAGGAAAATAGTTGCTTCCCAAACTCAGGGAGCTACACTGTGAGTAAAGTCCCTTGTGGTAGATTCTGGATAAATCAAAATCATCTGGGAGAGATGGGATTAGCATCTCTCGAATGGAAACCAGCTGCCAGGCGTTTAAATGTGTCATTTTGTAAGCTCTATAAATACACATTAATATCAACTTTAGACCTAAGAATATGGGTAAAAAGGGTCCAAGGCAAGACAACTACAAAGAAAGAGAGCAAAGATTCATGCTTAATCGGTGGTTACGGACTTCGCTGTGGGTGTTGGGTATCATAAGGCCCAGGACAAAACGCCATCATAACTAAGTCATCTTCATCTGCGAAAAAAAGTGACCTGGTAGATTTATGAACATTCACTTTGTACCAAGCATTAATCTAAGCACATTACATGTTATTTCATTTTTCAATGAATTCTTAGAAGAATCCTGTGAGGTAGTTTTCTTATGGTCACCTTTTCTATAGATGGGGATTCTAAGGTGCCAGGAAATTAAATAAACAATGTGCAGAGCAAGGAATCAGATCCAGGCTGCTGGACTTCAGGGGTGCTCCCCCAACCCTTCCATTTCCCTGCCTTCTCTTCTCAGTTTACATATGTAAACCCTTAACCAGAGTCTGTCCTTGTTAGATTCTGCCAATCCCCACACTTGGAAACTCCAGGTCAGTGCTGGCCCTGAAATCAGGAAAGAGGCAGGGAGAATTTCTATGGTACACTTCACAAAATGTACAGACATTTCAAACACAACTGTCATCTTAAGTCAAACACGGTATTTCCCTCTTTAAAGTGGAGGAAGCTGGGGTCCAGTATCGCTATGGCCCTCAGGAACCTCTAGGGTGAGACCTTGGCTTTCTCTCCTCCATTCTGTGGTGACCACTTTAATAGGAGCCAGGACGGTCAAGTTCTGCTTGGTCCGTTCTCCTATTTCTGGTGACATCGGTGTCTCATCAAATTACAAAATACTGCAGCAAGTCAACAGAGGTTTCATGAGTAGATGCGAAGATGGAATACGGCAAGATTTTATTATTTTTGCTAGTTAAACCACACCATTTAGTCAATGGTAATGTTTCATGGAATTTTCAACATTGTCATCTTTTTAATTTTAATAACATTAGGAAAACAAGCGGGGCATCACCATAGGCAGGTGTGTGGCTTTAACAGTATACAAAAGGCATCACCTTAAAAAGAATTAAGATAAAAGCATCTCTCAAATCGAGTACAGTCTAAGCTATTTTTTCTGCTATCACCAACCATTTCATTTGCAGACTTACTATTTTCTTGTCATTATCTCATGTAATATGAATTATGTAGACTTCAGTTTTTCAGGAAACATTGCCAAATCTCCGCATGCTTCCCGAATGGGAAAGATTGAACACGTTTAAAGGAAAAAAAAAAAAGAAGCACGCCATCCTATTTTTAAAATCGTCTCATGTTTTGAAGAAAACCAGATACAGCAGCATTTTTTAAAAGAACATATTCTAGATTGAATTCAGAGTCAGATCAGAGAGGCCCAAACATCATCATAATAACATTGACGTCTCAACTGCTACAAACCGCTGTCTTCTAAATGGTCTCTAAATATAAGTATCTTGTCTAAAAGCAAAAATATTACCAACCACCAATTTCCATCTCATTGCCAATAAAATAAAATGAGGTGTCTATGGCGTAAAACAGAAAATCAGTAGGGAGCGTCATGGCTGCCTCGGACGTCAGAAGTGGCTGTTTATGAATTAGCAAATGCCTTTTTTGAACCCACCACTCTAATCTAAAATTGTTTAGCCAAACTCATATATTTTTGAAATGAACAGGATTCTAGGGGTGTTTGCTTTCTAGAACAAAGAAAGAAAAGGGTAAATCCTAATGGATATTTTTAAACTCCTAGTGAATTGGTGAAATAAAGGTCTTGCTTAAAAGCAAAGGTGGTTGGAGGGATGAGTTGTCTGGGCTTGTGAGCTGCTGTTAAAATCCATTTTCAGAAGCAAATGGACTGTTTTTCTCTCATCTCACACTTCTCTCTACACAATGGCGATCTTGTTGATATTTGTAAATTCTCTGTGTAGAAAAATGCTGGCAGTTCTCATTCTCAGATGCCCCCTCTAGCTGCTGGACCAGATGCATTAAACTTCCTATAATGTGGCATTCCTTTCGAACACTTTAATTTAGGGGTGTGGCTGGGAAAGTCTGATCTTGGGTGTTGTCACTCTTGGGGTTTAAACCCCAGCCTTGCTGTGTCACGATCCCATATAAGCTCCCTGACCGTGTCCAGGTGCCCATGTCCCCATGTATGAAATCAGGGTAATAACTTCCATCTCACAGAATTTCTGTGAGAATGAAAAGGCTGTAATTGTGTACAATGAACTAGTACTAAGAATGTGCTTCATTTTTCCTTTATGTGTTGTGTCAATTTCTGTTTGCCTCTGAAAGGCAAATCTAGGACCAGGGCCTCCATCTGAACTAGTCACAGGGGCATGAGCTGAACCTGAGCCGGGACCCTGTGGACCTAGAAGACTTTCCTAGAGGCACAGGGCTGAGGGGAGAGACAGGGATAATTTAGTACCTCGGGCAACCCAGCGTTCCGGCAATATTCAGGGTAATCAACGCCCTAAATCTCTCCTGGTCTCCAGCTCCAAAGCTTACAAGAGTGCTACAGGTAATAGCAATGCACCTGACACAGTGTAGGGACCTTGTGGTACCCAAGAGCTGTTGGTGCCCTCCCTTCGGACCTGCATCACCCCCTCATCCCCTGCTCCTTTTATGCTCCAGGTAAATCACATAATTACCATCAGACTAAGCACAGAGATTTCCACCCATGCTTCATTTCGCAGTAAGGGGCCCAGTGCATCCAGTTAGAGAAGCTGTCTGTGCCAGGGCTTACCCTCTCATGACTCATCCCCACCAACCATCTTGACGTGGTGTCACCTTCACTGAGCGGCCGCAGGGGCAGGCCATCAGCAGACCACGTCCAACGTGGAACACGCTACAGAAACATGTTCCTCTCCTTTCCATGGGGCTTGAAAACCTCCTGGAGGAAGATGGAAGGCACAGATGACCTCCCGAGATCCGTTTCTTGACTTGTGGCTGTATAAATATCCTCTCCTACTAATTCTGTGCCCAGAATTGATTTCAGAATTTCCAATATCAGCTAAAAATTTGAGGACTTCCATTTCAGTGTTGAATATTTTACCACTATGAGCCTAATTTAGTCATCTTTACAAACATAAATTTCCAATGCTGTCAGTATGAGATCCGAACAAGGGCTGGAGAAGGGCCTTAATCATTTTAGTTTTAATGGCATTCTATCTTTCTAGCCTCGCTCTCAAGGCAGTGCACTCACCCTAGATTCTTCTTTTCATGTTATCTGAAGAGAGAGCAGTATGGTTAAGATCTTTCCAGGTAGGTCTTCATTTAAATCTAATATTAATATGAAAAGCTACTGCCCATCATTCTGTTCTACTAGGCACTTCAAGTATACAAAAATATTTGCCCCTCTTTTATAATAGAGGCATGACGGACATTGAAATCCAGTGTAGAAAAAAAGGGCAAGGGAAAATAAAATACTTATAAAGGAAAAGGAATTGCCCCTTAGAGAATACAAAAGATTAAAAGGTCCACACGTCACATTGGAATGCCAGAAGATCATTTTTCTAGTTGCTGTAGACTGGCTTTAGGTCGTTGGGTGGGATTTACCCAAAAGATTATACCACAGCAGGGAGGAAATTCTGGAACCAGGTTTTCTGAGTTGATATAAAGTTGAATAAAAGCTTCTCATGCTAATTAAAAATATATAGAGGACCAGCCCTAGGACACTCCCTCAGAACTCATGGAAAAACCTACCCATTGTCATGTGCACCTGCCTATAACCATCTTGTTCACTAACCACACTCGTTCAGCACTAGCCAACATGTCAGGACTTTTGACATGTCAGGACTTTTAAGATTGTCTTCTACTTTGGGTTGGGCAACTCTGATTTTCAGTCTGGTTGAACGTACGGAAATGTGTCACAAAATAAAGTGTTGGCTTTGGAGGTGTGATTTCACTGATACGGGAACATCCTCCTTGGATTGGATGGTCCCAAGGCCAAGCCTTTCCTCTGCGTCTCCACATAAGACCCCACCAGGGTGCAACCAGGGGAGGCCTGGCTTGCTTGCGCTCCCACTACTGTTTGGAGCCTTGGTATTTGACACTTTCACGAGTGTAGGCTTCGGACTGGCTTTGGTTGGTAATGACCAGAGCTTCCTGCAGTGTAGACAAATGAAGGGAGCTTCAAGAATGTGAAACTAGCAGTCCATGAAGTGGGGCAGCCAGTAGCTGGGTCTACTTAGGGGGCCAGGAATAGCAGTACAATGTGCATAAGGGTTATTATTATTGTTAAAGTCGTAGTATTACCTAATGACCGCACAAACGGTTTAATCCCCGGTACATTGTTCTGACAAGCAGGCAGGTCACCAAAGCCTCGCCCAAGTGAGACCCCAACATCTGAATGTAGTTCCAGCTCCGACAGCCCCCATGCAGTCCTTCTCAGCACCTAGGTGGTGGCCTCGGGGATAGTCTGGCTTGGTTGGGGGGACACCCTCACCCCTGTGTGTCTCGGAGTACTGTACTTCATGTACTCGTTTTGGGTTCCTCTTCTGTAAGCAGGCATCCTGGTGTGTGGTTCTTCTTATTATGAAGGCAGTGCTGAGTATATCTTGATTATCTGTAAAATTCCAGTGCGGGAGATAGATTTGCTGATTACTAATGACATGTTACCTCTGTGGACTAAAAGCTGTGCATTTTATTGACTTAATATACATTTATGTACATTTTTAGAAGAGGCCGGACTTTATCATTGGAGTTAATGCTCTGATTTCCAGATAGCAGCACTGTATGCATCTCAGTCTTAGGTCAGTCCCTTCTAATCTGAAGTTGTCCTTGGCCAAGAAAAAGAAAAAAATTCTGAGTTTTTTTGTTGTTTTTTTTTAAGAATTCTTTTGTTAGTAAGAATCCAAACACAACACTTTTTTCTTCCCTCCAAAATCAAAGCATGCCTGTCATAAAACTTTCTAGGGTGAATGTATTTGTTGAAAAAGGAGTTTAACTGCTTTCTAAATTCAATTTGGTGGACTTTGTGAAAATGCTTATAACCGGGAATCTTGATAATTAATATTATCTAGAAAATGATATAGCCAAATTCTCTGCACTTTCACTTTTTTGTTGTTTCAGATTAAGGAGAGAAAGATGAAATGGTCATTTGCAAAAGTATGAGTCACAGAAGAGCTACACTGTACAAAAATATACAGTAAAAAATAGCTATAGATGCAGAGTTTATTTTCAATATCTGCAGAGGAAATGACATGTAGGTGTTTCTAAGCTAAGTACTGCAAAACTAACATGTCTTTGAATATACTTATGGTTTAATTATAGACAGACAAAAATCTACAATTCAAATCCTCAGATGAGATTTCTTTAGACTAAAAATGTTCAGGATTTTATACGCAATGAAAATGTTCAGGATTTTATACGATGTCTTTCTGAAGAGTGTGGCCTGGTTGTCTGTGCTGCTGGGATTTGCGATAATTGGCGTTTTGTGGACTTTAAATGTGGCCTGAGAAAGGCAGCACGAACAGGTGAAGAAACTCTGGCATCATGAAGTCAGAGTTTATTTTGTTGTTGTTTGTATGTTTTCTTGTTTATTGTGTCAGGAAGGAAGACATTTTCCTCTAACTTTCTAGGTTCGTGTGGCTGGTCTAAGAATTAAATTGACATGAGACAGATTAACAGAAGAAGATCAACAAAAGCTTAATAACACATATACATGGGAGAGACCCAGGAAAACTGAGTCACTCACCAAAATGGATGAAGCCCTGAGCTTAAGTGCGATCTTCAGCTAAAGACAAAAGAGGATGTCGAGGGTACTGGTTGGGGACTTCAAAGCGGGGAGAGGCGATGCACATGGAGATGAAAGCCAAGGTTTGGTAAACAAGTGTCAGCTCGGCCAGGCAGAGACCGTGGCAGACAGTGGACTCTGATCTCTAGGCCCTGCCACACATAGCCCATGTGCTTAGCAGACACCTCTGACGATGGTGCTATTCCTGGAACAGGCCCTTTATCTCAATTCTTTCAGGCAGTTAAGGGGGAGTTAAATAGAAAGACTTTCTGAGTCTTCTCTTCCTTAAAAATAATCACCCTAAGTTCTCCTCACACCAAAGAGACACATTTTGGAGTGGCAGGTATTGCTCCCCTACAGTTGTTGTTGTTTTCTATTTTTTTAATTAAAACTTAATGTTTAGAACGGTTTTAAGTTCAGAAAAATGGAGAGGAAGGTACAGAGATTTCCCATATATGCCTTACCCCAACATACGCAAAGTCCTCCACCATTATCAACATCCCACACCAGATGGTACCTTTGTCGCAATTGATGAACTTATGGTGACAAGTCACCATCGCCCAGGGTTTACATTAGGGTTCATTCCTGGTGTCGTCCGTTCTATGAGTTTGGACAAACGCATAATGATGTGCTTCTACCATTGTGGTATCATGCAGAGTAGTTTCACTGCCCTAAAAACGCCCTATGCTCCGTCTGTTCATTCCTCCTCCCTAAGCCCTGGCAACCACTGATCCTTTTACCGTCTGCATAGCTTTGCCTTTCCCAGAATGTCATAGAGTTGGTATCACACAGTAAGTAGGGTTTTAATATTGGACCCTTTACTTAGTCATACGCATTTAAGGTTGCCTCATGTCTTTTCATGGCTTCGTAGCTCATTTATTTTTTTAACACTAAATGAATTCCAGTGTCTGTATGAACAACAGTTTATTTATGCATTCACACACTGAAGGATATCTCGTTGCTACCAAGTTTCAGCAATTATTAGGGCTATAGCTGCTGTAAACATCAGTGTGCGAGTTTTTGCGTGGACATGTTTTCAACTCCTATGGGTAAATACCAAGGAGCGTGATCGCTGATCACATTGTAAGAGTCCAGTTGTTCCTCCTTATCTGTGGGGGTCTGTTCTAAGGCCCCCAGTAGATGCCTGAAACCATGGATAGTACCAAACCCTACATATGCTATTTTTTTTCCTATACATGCCTACTGATGATAAGTTTAATTTATAAATTAGGTACAGTAGGAGATTAATAACAATCATTAATAATAAAATAGAACAATTATAGTAATATGCTGAAATCAAAGTTATGTGAATGTGGCCACTCTCTCTCAACATGTACTGTTGTACTCTGCTCACCCTTCTTGTGATGATGTGAGATGATAAAACGCCTACGTGCTGCGATGCAGTGAGGAGAATGTCAGAGGCCTTGGGATGCAGTGTCAGGTTACTGCTGACCTTCTGACGGTAGGTTAGGAGGATCACCTGCTCTGCGTGATCCTGGATGATGTTGACGGTTGGACGCCAGGAGTGGATGATGGAGGTGGGTGGGGATTCTGGGCAGGAAGGAGCAGGATGGTGAGAGATTCCATCACAGTACTCAGAATGGTGCACAATTGGCAATTTAGGAGTTGTTTATTTCTGGAATCTTTCATTTAGTACTTTCAGACTGTGGTTTACCACAGGTAACCGAAACCACACGAGGTGAAACTGTGGATGGGTGGCAGCAGCTGTATGTTTAATTTTGTAAGAAGTTGCCCAACTGTCTTCCCAAGTGGCTGAAGAGCTTGTTTTAAGTTCTGGTTTCCATTTACTAGCTGGACACCTGCTGGCAGTCACCCAATATTCCTGACCCTCAATATGTTAACTATAATATGGGAATCATAGTTGTGAAACATGCTTTTCTGGTCTATATGAGGATAATGCATGCTAATTATTCTACAAATATTAATTACTGCAATGAATAATGGTTATTCAATAGTCAGCATTTATAATATGCCAAGAAATTTGCATATACACTCTATCACAGTACTGCTTTAAGAATAATATCATTTCACAGTTGAATGAATTGAGGACATTTGATTAAGTACAGGGCCACAAATTAATAAACAAAAAAGCCTCAATTTTAAATAAGATCTATTTGACCCCCCAAACTGAGTTTTCCACTGCCCTTCTGGCCTTATTATTGCTAATTCTCTTCTTCGTGTGATCTGTTTCTAAAAGACGGCTTCTGGGATCCTATTGTTGCCTTGATGCTAAACATGAATTAAGGTGATAGTGGTTTCTCTATAAACCCTGCAGTAAGCTCTCTTGGATGGAACAAAGTAAAAAGGTAAATGACTACAGAGAAAACAAGGATCTAGAAAGGGACCCAAGTATCCTAAATGATTGCAAATCAAGTGTGAACGCAGACATTTTTTTGTGGGGGCCAGATATTGTTTTCACGATGCTAGTCTACATAGGAGGAAATTACCTTTTCCTGCCTGGCCATTGTACCTCACAAAGTATCACCTTTCAGGCTACTTTCCTTACTTGGGAGCCATATTCACTGGATTGGGCAAAAACCACAGCCACGATTGTGGGATTTTGGGCAATAGCAGCCCCCGTCTCTGGAGGCAGAAGCATGACTCAGAGATAAGATCAGTCTTAAGGAAAGGGTGGAGCACAGCAGAGGGGAATCAGATGTAGCAGCAGG
This sequence comes from Lagenorhynchus albirostris, assembly GCF_949774975.1. Classification (NCBI taxonomy): domain Eukaryota; kingdom Metazoa; phylum Chordata; class Mammalia; order Artiodactyla; family Delphinidae; genus Lagenorhynchus; species Lagenorhynchus albirostris. The sequence continues at coordinate 27,082,044 of NC_083115.1, read as the reverse complement.
AAAATCTCTCTGCAGGTGTAGTTACCCTATTTAGGGTAAGATATTAATCCTTTGAGTGAGGGGTAATGACAAGAACAAGCCATAACTTAAGTCTTACAACGACTTGCGCTTTTGCAAACTAATTAGACAAGGTCTCGGCCATGACGGATCAAAGGCAGAATTCCTTTCCCCTTTCCCCAGTTAAAAGAGCTGTGAACAAAAACAATAGAGCAGAATGAAGCACTTTGAGTTCCAGAGTATCAGGCCCATGATATTTTCATTTCTCCCCTTTCAGGTTGTAATTAGTTACAGATAATGTAGTAGGGGCAAAGTCCCTTCATATCACCAGAGGCGGGACACAGAGGATGGAGCTCAAAGCATGCACATGTCTGCTTATCCTCAGGGTGGTCGTCAAGATGGATCTGTTGTTGGTTTTTCAGACGTGATTCCCTATTGTAAACCCACTAGATTGTTAAAGATGCTAACTGTCTGGTCAGTTACGCTAGGAGTCTGTGACCAGAGTAAATGTTTACAAAATGCAACGGCACAAGTGTATGTATTCAGCAGACATTCTTAAGGGCTCCATGGTGATTGAAATCGGGCTTTGCATCCCTTGTTGCTGGTAGGGAAGAGAAAAGGACGTTTGCTTAAAAGGCAAGAACTTACTTAACAACTGGTTGCAGCAAGTAAGGTATATTTCTTTTCTTATTGAACAAAAAGGAAAAGGAAAAACAATGGCCTGGAGGGATGAGCCAGGGGAACAATCTTCCTGTGCCCTTTGGAAGCTAAAGATGCAGACGCATTGGCTTCTGTGCCATGGAAACCCCCAGGGTCTTTGCTGCTGAAAGGGCTCTGGCATCAGCAAGCCTCAATTAACAGGATTTATTTCTTATTTACACTTTCCTTTGGTTTTATGCATTCACATCTGGATTTTCTCAGTGATGAAATGTTGCAGTGGAGACTATTTATAAAAATGCTCAACCCAGATTGCCAGAGAAGCCTGAAAATACGGCTGGGGGCACGCAGCTGATGTGCCTGTGTTTCTTTGAACTAAACGTGGTATCCGTTTTGTTCTTGACATTTATAACCCTTGCATAATGTTCCCTCTCTGTGACTGTATTAGGTTTAGGACTGTGCATAAGGAAACAAGGACAAGTAAATGAATGAGGGCTTCCCTGGTGGCGCAGTGGTTGAGAGTCCGCCTGCCGATGCAGGGGTCGCGGGTTTGTGCCCCGGTCCGGGAGGATCCCATATGCCGCGGAGCGGCTGGGTCCGTGAGCCATGGCTGCTGAGCCTGCACGTCTGGAGCCTGTGCTCCGCAACGGGAGAGGCCACAGCGGTGAGAGGCCCGCGTACCGCAAAAAAAAAAAAAAAAAAAAAAAAAAAAAAAAAATGAATGAGCTTCGTTAAATATATATCCTGGCGAGTTTTGTCCTCCAGACTGGTAATGCTTCTTTGGGTAATACATGCTTCCAAGGCATATGAATCCTTCCATAAAAAGTATCCTGTGAGCCGATTTGAGTTAGTTGCATTTTGACTTTTTAAAAAATAAAAATGATATATATGTGAAAATATTGGTCAACCCTAAAATACTGTAAAAATATAAGGGATGCAAAAGTAATGTCAGATTCTGTATGAGGCTGGACTACTTTCAAATAAAAATATTAACCAGACCAATTAGCATATATTTGCCACCACTGGGAATTAGATTAAACACAGGACTTCAATTACTTCCTAAAGAAGGGTTCTGACATTTTAAAGAATTAAAGCAGCTTTGAAATGAGAATCATACCTCTGATAGTGACTTTATTTGTATGTGTTGATGTCAATTCATCAGATAATAGTCAAAAAGTAACTAATAATAATGGTTATCATTTATCTATACCATTATATACCCATATATCAATGTATTCTAAACATTAAAATGTAGTGTAATATAGTATTATAGTTGTTTAAAAACTCACCAAAAAGTGTGTCTCTTCCAAATCTTGTAAAAATGAATCATCTATTCTTTTCCCATAAACAATTCCATTTTATAGTAGTCCCTAAAAGTAAATAGTGTCTGAATGTTGATCATTATACCTCCTCTGTAGCAGAAGAAGCCTGAGTAAAGAGCCCAGTGTTTCCTTAGGAAAATCACAATGAGAGCTTTTAATTTCAAAGAGTAATATTGTAAAATTGGTAGAGTCAGATAGAAAGCTCTTCTGAGTCACTCCAGGTTTACTGGATAGAGGTGTAGATCATTACTGTCAAGGGTAGTAGTCAGTGGCAGTAACGGAAGTACCCACACATAATCTTCCAGCCAGGGAATTTCCATGATGGCCTCCCTTGCAGAAAGCATTATTGTGATGTGAAAAGTATGATTTGCTGTATGCTTGCCCTGTACCAGTTTCTGTGCTAAGTCCTTTGCATGCATGATCTCATAGGACATAGAAAATACATTAGGAATCCTGCTTCAAGGGGCTAATAGAACTCCAATATGAATTTATTGAAAGGGGTTAGGAGAAAGCAGAATCGACATTTATGGAAACATAATCAAAAGAATGAAAGAATCAGAGGCCCCATACAGTATTTTCAAGATGACTGTGGGCTTTTTATTTGCAAAAACAGACTACCAACCTGTGTGCCGTAGTTTGCCAAACCCTGATCTAGATTATTCATTAATGATAGCATATGAGAATATTAATTCTCATAAGTAATTTCAATAATGTGATGGTAATTTCATAATAATAAAAATATGTTATACGTTTAGTCCATATTTATGTTTATTCTTACCTTGATAATATGTATACATATATATATATAATTTTTTGCATTTATATTCACAGAACACTGATTTTTAAAATATTACCAATATAGCTGATAGATTTGAGCTTATGCACTGCCACCCAGAACAGTGGTAAATTAACGTTTGCCATTGTGAAGCCAAAGGCTTAACTCTAATGTTTCCCCATGTTCCTATGGCTCCTGTATTATAGAGGGAAGCCCTTTGCAGTGACATGGACACTTTGAGGTTTAGAGAAACTGTGGAATGTGTCAGAACTAAACTCACACTTGCCCTTCCTTGAGACTCATAGATCTGAAGCCTAGAAGACCACATGCTTTCCCATTTACTTTCCCTCTTTGACTCCCTTTTATGTGTATGCGTGTGTGTGTCACAGGTACTAAGCACACACAGAGAGAATGTTCTAGAAGCCAATCCTCTAGAAACAATCTGATTTAGGGTACGTGCTTGCTGCGTGTTTAGGATTAGATGGTGAAAAAGAAAACCACCTATGTTTATCATTTTTTAAAGATGCATTATGTTTCAAGAATACACTTTTTTGGACATATGGGGGATTTTTTGTTTTTTTTTTTTAATTTACCAAGCATTTCATTTTTATTGAACTATCGTTGCTTTACAATGTTGTGTTAGTTTCAGGTATACAGCAAAGTGATTCAGGTCTATATATATTTGGAGTTTGGGACTAACATATACACACTACTACATATATAAAATAGATAATCAACAGGGACCTACTGTATACTGTATAGCACAGGGAACTCTACTCAATATTCCGTAATAACCCATATGGGAAAAGAATCTGAAAAAGGATAGATATATGTATATTTGTAACTAAATCACTTTGCTGTACACCTGAAACTAACACAACATTGTAAAATCAACTATACTCCAAAATAAAATAAACATAAAAAAACAGATAACCAACAAGGACCTACTGTATAGCACAGGGAACTATACTCAACATTTTGTAATAACCTATAAGGGAAACAAATCTGGACATTTGTTGTATTTCTAATTCTGATTTTAGTATAATAGGCTTTTACTTGTACATCTTTCCCCAGTCACTGTAACCTATTGGACAGTTATCTTTGGGAAATACTCTCCACCTCCTTCCACCCTTTTCATCCTTCCCCAGACCAAAAACAGTCATCTTAACTACTGAGGGCACTCTCTCATTTACGAGACCCAGTTTTCTGGTTTTATCCACCTGCTGAGTCAATTAGGCTTAATTGTTTCTTTCCCTGCTTTGCCTCCTGCTACTGGGAGATGCTCTGTTTTCAGTGTGGGCTGGCTCTCTTTGGTAAGATAACAACAGCAGGTAAGACAGGAAGTTTGAATGGACTCTTGTTAATTACCATCTCCATGTGGCCTCACTGTGAATATATAGGCTGGCAGCATCATGATGAAGTTCTGATCTAAATAAAAGGTTTTCGGTGACTCTCAGGCTGGAGTGAACCATACACAGAAAATTCACTACGTAGAAATCAGTCACGTGTTTTATGAGGATAAGCTAGATTTATACTGGATTTATACTAAGCTAGATTTATACTAGATTTATACGTTGTTAGCTTGTAAAGTGTTTTCACAAACACCCGTGTCTTTAATCTTTTCGGTAACTTTGTGAAAGAGGTGTTACTGTCTCATTTTAAAGATGCAGATAAGCAGGAAATAGTAAGGTGATTTGTGGAAGCTACAGGATTAGATACTGGTAAAATAATAGAATAAAACCTAAATCATCTAGTAATTCTAAAAGAATATGCTTTGTATTTCTACAACTCTTCCTAAAATGTCTTTAGAGGTGAGAGATATATTGTTGAGTGTAATGTGTGACGTTAAAATTAGAAGTGAATTAAGTCAGTCTTCCATAACTGTTTCCTTGGTTTTGCTCCCTTAGGTACAATAATCTTGACTTTTATCATGTAGCAACCACTCTGTTTAAATAATTTTGGGGTAGTAATAATACCTGGAGGTTTTATTTAACTAGAGACTTTATACGGAAGTTGAGAACAATGCAGTCTACACTACAAATTCACAGAAATATTGCGGCGCCCTTCCGAAAGGGTCCCTGGGACCCATTCATGTTGGGTTCTGATCATATCTCTGCTTCTTATTCTCTGAGCTCCAGACTTGTCTGATATGAAAAAAGGATCATAATCGTTCTCCAGGGACACCATCAAGCTAACCTGAGCTAAGGTATCCAAAGTAGCAGCACTGTGTAATTACCCCAAAATGAGTAGCCATTCTATTATAGTTCACTTGCTGCTAATTTAAATTTTTCAGGAAGGTTCTGAAGGCAACTACAAGTTTCTCCTGATTAAGGCGTTTGTGGAAGTACTCGTGAGGGTGCCTACAGCAATGGGCTTTGTCCTGTGGCTTTGCTGAGCATCCATCCAGGTCTGTCCTAGTCATTTGAGCTGGTCCCTACTTCCTGGAATTTGAGGTCTAAGTGCTCATTGTTTAGAGTGACCACACCTGTAAATTCTCAGTGTTTAAAGTACTAGATTTTTATTATGGTGCTTCTGAGGGTACTGTGCTCCCCTCCACCGATGACACCCTGTTTAATGCTGATGATGGACTCTCACGGTTTACTAAGCCATGGATGGCCGTCCTGGTTTGCCTCTCTCTGATCTGCCTTTCTCTGTGCCTGTACTATTCATCCTATGCTGCATTAAAGCGATGCCGTCCTACCAACGTGAAGGAGACCTTTTTGATGGCATTTAACACTTAGAGGACCTCTCCCACACACATATACGACAAACGATGGAACAGAAATATGGACGGCATGATGCTTTCTAGAAATGTACCTAAACATCTCCTTGACCATGCCACACATGGCCTTGATTCTGCAGCCTTTTCTGTTACACAGGTCTAAAGACAATTCGAGAAAAAAAGAGAATATTAGCTGAAGTGTCCTTTCAGTTGGCACTGATGAGCTGGCATTAAAATTATACCTAAATTTTGTTACTGTTGTTGTTTTTTTTGTCATTCCTAAATTAATTCTCATCTGTAATTCTTGTTCCTTAGACAGGAACCCCTGAAGTCCTAGAGTGATAAATGAGTGTGTACATATTTTATACCCTTCTGTTTAATATTTTTTATTTCTAATTGAATGCAGTAAACACACGCACTTTTATTTAGATCCCATTCCCCTCACTCCATTATTAATAGGCATTTAGAACCTTTAAGTACCATCTTTGAACAACATTTTTCTATTAAAAAATGTAGTGGTCCCTTCATCAATGTTGTCCTACTTAAAACCTTGATTCCTTTCAAGATTTTATACTTGGTCTGGTTTAATCTTTATGGTTTTTCTCTGATTGATTTTTAAACTCTCCCTTTCCTGCTTTAGTTACGTGTCCCAAAATTAGAAAAATAATGAAATTCTAGTCTATACTGAGAATAATGGGAGAGTTACTTCAGAGCTTCCCTGGTACATTTTGTTTATATTATTTTAACTCTTTCCTTCTGCTGCTCTTTATTATATATCCAAACCTCTCTTATAGACCTTACAGTTGATGATATCCCAAATTTGTATTTTGTATTTATTTTGTATTTCTAATATGAATATATATCTTTCTAAGGATAATGACACCTAAATTTTTTATTTATGAAGTATTTTAAAGTGACTTCAAGTTATTTGGTGTATGCAAATAAATACCAATCATATCATCCTGAATGGCATTATTTGACTCCTATACTTATTAGCATGATTAATTTATATTTCTCTACCGATCGTTCCAAATGAAGCCTGGATTAAATAACATTATGCTTCTCTGATCTTATTCACTGCCTTCCTTCGGCTTTAAGAGATCTACCCTCATATACTCAACTGCTGTAGCTCACTCAAGAGAAGCAAGGTTCAAATGGCATTGTAACTTTAACATTCTCCCCTTCACAAATGCTATGTGTTTAAAAGAAAACGAAAAACAAATAGCTGTATGTTAGGCAACTCAGCGGAGGTGGGTATTCATGTGTTTCAAACAGCAATTGAAACAATTCGGATTCTTTTTTTTTCTCTTATGTTTCTGTATTGGGAGTTCATGACATGGAATACAGATTAATAACGCCAATTAAATAATTATTACCACTGCATCAGTATTAAAAGAAGAGCAGTAATGTTTGTCATGAGATGAAGCTTATATACCAGAGCACCAAGAATGACTATAAAAAAGCAATTGAATGCTCTTGAAAGAACCTAAAAGCAAATAAAAGAAAGGCTTGTAAATGAATCCTTGGTCTCCCCTTGGTATAGATGAGAAAGGAGGATTCATTGTGAAAGTAAAAGTAACTTTTTTTCAACAGAATCATAAAACCTGATTGAGGAAGCAGCCCAACAGGATTCTTTATCCAAGAACACAGAGCATCTTTGTACTCTGCTGCCCAGGCCTCCCAGCAACAGCAAGACACTAGTAAACTGGCTCTGCCAGAAACAACAGGAAGCTATTGGGATTTTGTGTTAATTTCTGATTTTCTGGGACCAAAAAGCATCAGTCATCTTTGAAGGGAGGACTTCAACCTTTTAAAACCAGCTATGCCTCTGGTATAGGCATTTCTCAACCATTAGTCAGCTCTAGAAATGGTACTGGTTTAAACAGTATAATATTTAAATACTAAATGTTTTCTATTTCAGCAATGTACAGCATAGAATATCTAAGAAACCAAGTTTCTTATCTTTTCATTGTCAATCATAGATTTAAAGTCTAGCATTCAATGAATGATTCAAGACTAGCCACGTGTCAAATCCACAAGTAAAAGGTAGGAAATATTATTACCCCAAATTAAGAAACGAGGACGCCAGATCTTGGAATGGTTGGCATACTAACCAGAAGATGCTGTAACTGATCAGAAGTGACTAGACTGGGATCGGAACACACCTCGCTCTGACAACAGCGCTCAAACCCATTCCATTAAGGTGCACACCCTTTCACAGATGCTGTTCTCATGTTCATGATTTCTTTTCTACTCCTACACATCCTGGGTCATTACATTTCCCTTACTATGAAACAGTCTCAGTATTAAAACATTCTTTAATAGTTTTCTCAATACACTTTATTCAAAGACATATGAATCCGCCAACAGTAGTCCTTAATCACCTTGAGAAGTGTTTTTACAATGGGTTAAATTTTACCTAAAAAAAAAAAAAAAAAAAAGCAGCTTTACTTCAGTGATACTAACTGTATCACTAGTATAGTTAGATATTTTAACATAACCAAAATAGCTTGCCATATCCTCAAGTACCTTCAATAAATTTAAAAGCTTGGAGACTTCAGGTAAAAAAAAAAAAAAATCCTATCAATATATAGATAGTATGGTGTAAAGATTTAAATAATTAGCAAATAAACATACTTAGCACAATCATCCCGAGATTAGTAAAGTATATCTGTTGGTATTTAGTGTTAGAATATCAAATTAGGAAAAGACATTTCCAAGCAGCAAAACTACTGCAGCCCTGAGGAATAGCAAATGAAAAAATAAGAAAATATTGTCATAACATAATTTAAAAAAAGAATACTACTTTTTTTCTATATAGGCCATTTCATATATTGTTATTTATCTGTTTTATATGTGGCGGTATGCATCTGTTAATCCCATACTCCCAATTTATCTAACACCCCCTTTCCCTTTAAGTAACCATACATCTGTTTTCTATGTCTGTGAGTCTCTTTCTGTTTTGTAAATAAGTTCATTTGTACTAGTTTTTAGACTCCACATATAAGTGATACCATATAATTTTGTCTCTCTCTGACTTACTTCACTTAGTATGATAATCTCTAGGTCCATCCGTGTTGCTGCAAATGGCATTATTTCATTCTTTTTTATGGCTGAATAGTATTCCACAGTGTATATGTACCACATCTTCTTTATCCATTCATCTGTCAGTGGGCACTTGGGTTGATTCCATGTCTTGGCTATTGTAAATAGTGCTGCTATGAACATCGGGGTGCGGGTATCTTCTTGAATTAGAGTTTTCATCTTTTCTGTGTATATGCCCAGGAGTGGGATTGCTGGATCATACAGTAGCTCTATTCTTAGTTTTTTAAGGAACCTCCATACTGCTTCCCGTAGTGGCTGCACCAGTTTACATTCCCACCAGCAGTGTAAGAGGATTCCCTTCTCTCCACACCCTCTCCAGCATGTGTTACTTGTAGATTTTTTTAATGATGGCCATTCTGACCGGTGAGAGGTGGTACCTCACTGTAGTTTTGATTTGCATTTTCTAATAATTAGCAATGCTGAGCATTTTTCATGTGCCTGTTGGCTACCTGTATACCTTCTTTGGAGACATTCCAAATTCTGTATATTCTTAAGCTGTGTATTCCTTTTTTTTTTTTTGGTTGCTGTGCATGGGCTTTCTCTAGTTGCAGTAAGCAAGGGCTACTCTTC